>NC_069503.1:995078522-995378522 GCF_027579735.1 Bombina bombina
AATCAGCAGCTATCTCCCAACTCCTGAGCCTATCTAGGTTTGATTTTCAACAAAGGATACCAAGAGAATAAAGCAAATTAGCCAATCAAAGTAAATTGGAAAGTTGTTTAAAATTTAATGCTCTATCTAAATCGTTAAATACAGTTTTTTTTATATTTCATGTCCTTTTAAGCCCTTAATGCAGAATTCATAAAGACTCCTTTGACCCTGTAAAGTATCTAGTTTTGAGGTTGTGTATCACTATTTAAAAGCTGACAAAGTTGTATAGATACATTTCTGTATGTTAGAGTGGAGTTTTTTATAAAGTGAGTTTTTTTTTTATTTATTTAATTTGTTTATTCTTTCATTTTTGTGATTTCGGAATCCTGTACAGTGGAACTCTATACACTGAGAGGTGAAAGGTTGCAAGGCATATACTGATCTAGTCATTACAATTCACAGATGTGATTAGGGGCTTGTAGAAATCTTTAAAGGGACAGCCAACATAAAAATTGTTTTTGTTTAAAAAGATAGATAACGCCTTTACTACCTATTCCCCAGCTGTGCACAAGCAACATTGTTATATTAATATACTTTATAACATTTAAACTTCTAAATGTCTGCCTGTTTCTAAGCCACTACAGACAGCCTCTTATCCCATGCATTTTTATTAGCTTTTCACAACACGAGACTTCTAGTTCATGTGAGCCATAGAAATAGCATTGTGCTCACACCCGTGGGTTGTGGATGACACCACACTAATTGGCTTAAATGCAAGTCAGTAGATCATACATAAAAAGATGTGGTCAGGGGCAGTCAGAAGAGGTTTAGATACAAGGTAATCAGAGGTAAAAGGTGTATTAATATATCCATGTTTTCTGTGCAAAACTGGGGAATGGGAAATAAAGGGATTATCTATCTTTTGAAACAATAAAAAAAATTGAGTTGACTGTCCCTTTAAGAATGCTTCACTTTTTTTTATTTTTAGTGCTAAAACTTCTGTGGTGATTTTTCTTTTTTTAAGTTTAATATCCATTTCTATGTACAAACTGCTAAAACCTGCATTGTTATTAGCAAGAAAACACTAGCAGGAAATAAGTGTTTGTTTTGTATAACAATTGTGCTTTGTCCTACACACATTAGAGAAGTCAAAAAGCAAAAACAAAACAAGCAAAAATGCTTTTAAAATGCTGCAAAATTAGCTAACCGTTTATTTGATGTGCAGCATTTGCAGGTTACAGAACTTGCTTTTGGGCTCTCTGGGGATAGTGGGACAAAGCACAATTTTACAGAAAAGCAAGAAATGATTAATATTCTTTTAATAGTGCATTCCTTCAAAAAGAAAACACCCAAAGTTGTACTATTACTCATGACAGAATGAAAACAGGCATTTATGACTCTGAAACAAAAAAATAAATAAAAGAGAGGTATCCATTATTAGGATATATGGAACATCTTGAAACATTCTATTTCAAATAAAATAAATCAAATATGACTTCAGGTGTCCTTTTAAAATCACATGCAGTTATAGCAGTATGTATGTCTCTATTACAATATGAATATAGAACCTAAACAAAATATACATAGCTTGTAAAGAGCAAACCAAACATAAGAAGTAATTAAGTAAAAAAAATAAAAGTTAAAGGGATAGTAAACATCAAAAATGTTATGGTTTAAAAACATAAATAATCCCTTTATTTACCATTCCCCAGTTTTGCATAACCAACACTGTTATAGAAATATACTTTTTACCTCTGTAATTTCTTGTATCTAAGCTTCCGCTGACTGCCTCCTTATCTCAGATCTTTTGACAAACTTGCATTTCAGGCAATTAGTGCTGACTCTTGAATAACTCCACATACGTGAGCACAATGTTATCTATATGAAACACATGAACTATCGCCCTCTAGCTGTGAAAAACTGTCAAATTCAGAGGCGGCCTTCAAGGGCTTAGAAATTAGCATATGAGCCTACCTAGGTTTAGCTTTAAACTTAGAATAACAAGAGAACAAAGCAAATTTTATGATAAAAGTAAATTAAAAAGTTGTTTAAAATGACATGCCCTATCTGAAACATGAAAGTTTAATTTGGACTTTACTATCTCTTTAAAGTGCTATTTTATTTTAGCATTTAGCTATTCATAAAGAGACAGTACTATATTGCATTATAACATGTAAATTGTAAAATACATATTTTTTTTATTAAAACTACTCAGTGTGTATAGATTCAGCCTGATATAACCACATTTTTAATTATTTGATCAGAATAGGAAACCTAGATTATCAACTTGCTGTACATTCATGAGATTTAGATTCTCTGTAGTGAGGGCCCCAAAAAGGGCTTAAAGAAATTCATGTTGAAAAAGACATATGCTTGCAATATATTCATGACGCATTATTCACTAGCAGCTACTTTGTAAGTGCTATACATTAAATTGGTGGCAGTTCACAACAAAAAGGTGGTGATTTACTTTATTCAAGTACTCTTTGGCCAAATAAAAAAAAAATGTTTGAACTTTTCTTTAGACAGATAGCTTGGCCACAAATCTAACGATAAACACGAACCTCTGAGGTCATCATTCCCTCCTTACACTTTAACTGATAGAAATCTCATTTTTGTTTGGATGGGAGATATTCCAAAGCACACTGGCCACCCTGCTAAAACTGAATGCTGAAATTCGAAGAAACCTAGAATATAATTTTTCTTTAAAGATTCCAAACAAAGATCGAGAGCCAGAGTATTCTTTTTCCATTGTTTATGTCTAAAAAGTAATAAGTCTGGTGTTCCCAATTAATACATGAATTTTCAAGGATAGGTGACACATTTTTGTAATTGCATTTTTGGAATAATCAGCAGAATGGATGCCAAGATACAAAAAAAAAAAAAAAAGACCTCTAAAGTTTCCAATCAACTTTTTTCCCATATTGTTTTTAAAAAACTGTTCTGGGGGTTTAAGTAATTTTATCAATTATTAAAGGGACATGAAGTCAAAATAAGACTTTACTCATTCAGATAGAGCATGCAATTAAAACTAAATCTTTTCAATTAACTTCTGTTATCAAATAAACCCATGTTTCTTGCTATTCTATGTTAAAATGTAGTTCCTTTCCATAATAGCATACATAGGTAGGCTCAGGAGTGTGCATGTGTCTTGAGGATCATATGGATAATATTCTTACGAACATTGTTGCAAACACTGCTCCCATATTGTGCTCAGGAAAAGTATTTTTTTTTATTGTTTGCTCTATCTTAGTGTTTCTCAATATCAGTCCTCAGGGCACACTAACTAGTTAGATCTCCAGGATTACCTTGGTGACAGCAGGTTAATAACCATGGTTACTGATTAGCTGATTTCTA
Organism: Bombina bombina; assembly: GCF_027579735.1. NCBI lineage: Eukaryota > Metazoa > Chordata > Amphibia > Anura > Bombinatoridae > Bombina > Bombina bombina. The sequence goes on from NC_069503.1 coordinate 995,081,859, forward strand.
AACTTTAATTCAAATTTCCTGAATGTCAGACCTGAAGAGTGGAATTGAGAAATACAGCTGTATCTGAATCATGAATGATTCATCACCCTAATATATGGATGCATTAGTAAAATTTTTCAATTCATTTTATATGGTGAGATATTGGTATCTCCCTGCACTCACCAATGATAAAAAACCTGCCGGCATGGAGAGAAATCTCACAAAATGGGGGCTTTTTAAAGCATCAAGTACATATTTATATTGAGATGGTTTTGACATTTTAAAAGCATTAGATTGTATGTGTCTCTCCTTCAGTCATAACTCTGCATAAGGAGATAAACAGCTGTCAAGATAACATTTACCTTTAAAAAAATTATCTGACAAACTTCTCTGTACTGACAAGACATCTTAGAGTAGTGATGGCTATAACCATTGCAGCCCAGATGTTTTGGAACTATGTTTCCCATGATGCTTAGGTACTCTGTAGTCTAGTTGAGCATCATGGGGAATGTAGTTCCAAAACACCTGGGGTGCCACTGTTTTAGAGCATCTCGCACCTTAGGGACTGACTCTATAAAGGTCTCTGGGCAGGGAACATTCTATAAGAATGCTCACCAGTCCTATTTCCCTGGTGGGATTATATAAAGCCACTTTTAATGCTCACCAGTACTATTTCCCTGGTGGGATTATATAAAGCCACTTTTAATGCTCACCAGTCCTATTTCCCTGGTGGGATTATATAAAGCCACTTTGAATGCTCACCAGTCCTATTTCACTGGTGGGATTACATAAAGCCACTTTGAATGCTCACCAGTCCTATTTCCCTGGTGGAATTATATAAAGCCACTTTTAATGCTCACCAGTCCTATTTCCCTGGTTGAATTATATAAAGCCACTTTTTACCCTGAAAACAGGGTGCTCAATGAAAATTGTAAATTAAAAATCATAGAAAATGAATAAGTGAAACATTTACACAAAATAAAACTATGGAAAAAAAAAAGTATTGTTAAGGTGGATCAGAAATTGTAGAAAAAGTGTTCACTAAAAATCGTATTTTACCAAAAACATAAAATTTGTATATAAATTTCACAGGAATAAATCGTATTAAATATGCACAGCACAAAATGTAATTTAAGTACACTGGATGTGTAAAAAACACTTCGAAATTGGTACTTATAATTACAAAATACAAAACGTAATTGTTTTTTCATAAAATGGGCTGAACATGGGCATTCAATGGGAGAGTATGAATTTGTCTCTCCAATCCCAGTGTAATTCTGTAAACATTTGAGCCCTACAGATCTCAGCGATTTTAAGGTATAGTGCACTGAAAACAGCATAATTTGATTTGTATTAGGCGTAATATTAAAGTTTAAAAATATGCCTGGTTCTCCCTGTGTACTTTGTCCTTTAACACAAACTTTTACATAGCAGAAAGCTCTAATTATTTATTTGGGAGACATCTTGCCACTCGCAGAGACAGCTCCTTTTTTAAATAGAATTCCATGAGGGCTACCTCTGTGAGTGTTGGCGTGGAAATCCAAAGGTTTGAGGTTGTTTACAAGAGTCTATTAGTTTATACAGTTCATATGAGAGATTACCCTTTCTGGAAAAAAATTAACACACACACACATGGGTTAACTGCAATAGAGAGATTGTGTTGGAGGTCATCAGGGGGCAGGACAGCCATTAGCCTTTATTATAATGGAGTGGGTCAGGGTACAGTTAGTAGTGGTTGTAGGATGGGTTAGCCATTAGCCTTCTTGCAGTGAGACTGGGTCATGGTTAGAGATATTAATGGTAGTGGATAAGCTAGTGGGCTTAACTGCAATAAGGTTAACTCATGATTAGTTGGGGAGGTAAGGCTTAGAGTTAACTGCAGTGTTAGAAAGTTAAAGGGGCAGTGTATTATACAATTGGTTTCCCTTTAATGTTTTGCAAATGCCTGAGCTTGCAGGGAAATCAGATTGCCTTATTTTATCATGTTTTATACACACAAATGTTTCCTTATGTTACCTCTGTCTGTATAGCAAATCCCAATACTTGGAGAGAACAACTGAAAATTAACATTTTTATTAGTTATCCCGCCTAACAAGGTCAGTCCAGCCCCGAAATACCAGGCTATTCTCCTCTGAAAAGGGAAAAGGCATCCCCAGATGATCATTTGGGCCTTGTCAGTGACTTCCAGCCATATGCCTTTATGCACATTGGGAAAGGAGTCTACATCTGGTTCCCCCCCCCATCACCCTTAGGGAAATTTTCCACAGGGTTATAATACAATACGAATAGAAAGAAAAGGAGTCTGCAAGGAACGAACAACAGCTCAGTGGCTTGTTCTATGGCACAGTTATCACCCGAGAGTAGCTTCTTTTAGCTCAATTGTGCTTTTTTTAGAGGAAAACTTTCCTGTATTATAAAAGTCTGATCCCACCTTAAATTGTCAGTCAAGCCCCAAAATACCAGGCAATTCTCCTCTGAACAAGAGAAATGGCAACCCCAGACAATAGTTTCAAAGAAGGCAGAAATTATCATCTGGGGTTGCCATGTTCCTCGTTTAGAGGAGGATTGCCAGGTATTTCGGTGCTGGACTGACCTGTATAGACTTGATCATATTGATGTACTTCATGAACTTCCTCTGTGAAAGCACAATTGGGCAAAAAGAGGCTGTTCCCGGGTGTCAATGTGCCAGAGAACAAGCTATTGAGCTATCCTTCGTTCCTGGTTGAGTGCTTCTACTTGTTGTTAATATGTAAAATATGACTCTTGGGGGTCTCCCTAAGTGTCATAGGGGAAACCAAACGTAGACTCCCTGCCCAATGTGCCTAGAGCAGTGCTTTCCAAACTGTGTGTCGTGACACATTAGTGTGTCGGCGGCAGTGTGGTGTGTCCCTGCTTCAGCACAAATTTTTTTTAATTTTAATTTTTAAAAAAATTTTTTTTTTGTTTCCGACTTTCCGCCGGCCTGCTACGCATATCACATGGCATGTGATTGATACCTAGGGGGTCACAGATCATCTTAACCTATTGATACAGCTCAGTGGAAACTGAAACTTTTCCCATTGGCGGCTTTTGTGGGACATTGGCTCCTGACTGAATGTCAGCAGTGTGTTTGCAGCGCGGGCAGTAATCAGTCGGACTCAGAGCTCTGAGGGCAGCAGCGTAAATGCTGAGCTGAAGTCAGAAGTCAAAGTGTTTGTTTTTTTGGAGCTAGCTCCCAGTAGTGCATTACTGCTCCTGCTCTCTATATATAGATAGGAAGTGGAAGCTTAAAAATGCTTGATGATGAAGTGCGAGTGTCTTTAATATTCCAACAAATATTCAGAAACTGTGTTCATCCCATCAAACTCATACATCCCATTAAAATAGTAAGTAGCTATTAGTGTTGTTAAACTTTTTTTTAATTCTTGCACATACTTACATACTGTTACTTGTAAATACATTTCGTCATTATATAATTTATGTATGTGTCCGTATCTGAAACAAGTTAGTTTAACCTCCTGTTTGCTAGTACAACTGAATTACTGTGTTGCGAAAATTATGTAGGTCTAAAAAGTGTATCACCAACATGAAAAGTTTGGAAAGCTCTGGCCTAGATGGATATGACTGCACCTCACTGATGAGGCCCAAAGAAGGCAGAAACGATTGTCTGGGCTTGTCCCTTTAAGTTATGCCACGTTTTTGTGACAGCGGCATGTGAAGCCTGATAGTGGCATGATGGCATTTAAAGGGACATAAGTGTGAAAATACAATGTTATTTTTAAAAATGTGCCCTTTTGTTCTTGTGATTTACCTTGAGTGCTTAAGTGTGTGACTTTACCTATGCATTTAAAGAGACATGAAATCCCAAATATTTCTTTCATCATTCAGATTCTGTTAAGGAGGCCTTAGGACAAGTTTGAAAACCAGTAAGATAGATAAACAAATTTACTTCGTTTTCTTGGTATCCTTTGTTGGAAAAGCAGGTAGGTAGGCTCAGGAGTCTGCACTATATGGCAGCACTTTTACAGGAATGCTTTAAACAATGTCATACATTTGCAAAACCACTAGATGGCAGGAGAGACTTTTACCATACAGTGTTCTAGACACAATACCTACCTAGGGAAAATCTTTATCAAAGAAAAGCATTAAAATGGGGCAAATTTTATAATATAATATTTTTTTTATAACGTATGCTCCATTTAAATAATGAACCTTTTTGAGTTTCATGTCCTTTTAACCTCTATGCAAGTGTTTAAAACACAGTGGAAAGGGGACTCTGTTTAAAAATAAAATGTTCACATGACATAGGAAGTTTAATTCTTATACTTTTGTGTCTGTTTAAATGTAATAATTGTATACAACTCTTTTAACCCTTAATTTCCAGACAAGATTACAATGCAATACAGGTCATATGGAAATGAGTTAATAAGATGCTTCAAGGCTGCTTTTACATATGTTTAATACACAGATATTTTAACTATTTCAGTGCTGATGAAAGCTGCAAGCAATTAAATCGGGAGCAAGGTCTTTGTTATTTCAGGTGCAAGTTTACAACAAAAATTGGATGCAAAATAGAATTTTGTTAGAGAGAGGCTTAGACAAAACACCACAGCTACCCCTCACATGAAAACGATATGTGGGCAACACTTTACAACTGCAATAACAGTAGAAAGCAATGTAATTACATACATAAATACACAGTGGTTGAACATAATTATGTGCACTTAATACACTTTAAAAAAATGAAAACAATTGTTACACATTGTAAATGAAAGATTAACATAGTTGTTAGCAATTATGCTATTACATATAAAATATCCTAAGCATTGTTGCAATATAAATATACATACATAGCACTTTCTTTGTATTTACAGTGCAATAGAATCACATATCCAGGGATGTCACCTCGGCAATGTTTTCCGGGGCACTTATGAGTTATACATGCTGCAGGGTGTGCAGGTAGGAACATGAATAGTGCTGATTAAGGACAGTCTAGTCCAAAATAAACTTTCATGATTCAGATAGAGAATGTAATTTTAAACAATTTTCCAATTTACTTTTATCACCAATTTGTCTTTGTTCTCTTGGTATTCTTAGTTAAAAGCTTAACCTAGGAGGTTAATATGCTAATTTCTTAGACCTTGAAGGCCACCTCTTTTCAGAATGCATCTTAACAGTTTTTCACCACTAGAGGGTGTTAGCTCATGTTTTTCATATAGATAACACTGTGCTCATGCACGTGAAGTTATCTGGGAGCCAGCACTGATTGGCTAAACTGCAAGTCTGTCAAAAGAACTGAAATAAGGGGGCAGTTTGCAAAGGCTTAGTTACAAGATAATCACAGAGGTAAAAAGTATATAAATATAACTGTGTTGGTTATGCAAAACTGGGGAATGGGTAATAAAGGGATTATCTATCTTTTAAAACAATAAACATTTTTGTGTACTGTCCCTTTAGTGCCACTATTTGTGTGCTGTCCAGGTTTGAAATTCTTGTTCCTACCTGCACACCCTTCAGCATGTGTAACTTATAAGTGTTAAGTAATTTTATATTCTATTTCATTTATTTTTTTCAGAGCTTATTGATATTTATAAAATACATGCCATGATGATAAAAAAACAGCATTCTAGCTAAACAATACAAATATAAATGCAGGAGACATAAAACCCCAAAAATTGCTTTCATGATTTAGATAGAACATACCATTTTAAAAAAATTTCCAATGTACTTCTGATATAAAATTGTCTTCATTCACTTGTTATCCTTTGTTGAAAAGCAGAAAGGTACGTTCAGGAGTGTGCACACATCTGCAATATTATATGGCAGCAGTTTGGCAACAATGTTATACATTAGCAAAAGCACTAGATGGCAGCACTGTTTCCTGTCATGTAGTACTTAAGACATGTGCACGCTACCTATCTAGATAGCTCTTTAGCAAAGAATAACATGAGAATTAAGCAAATTTGGTAATTGAAGTAAATTGGAATCCTCTTCGCTACCGGCAATAAGCCCAAAATACCAGAGATTTTTTTAGCATTTTTGCTATCACTCGATTTAAACAGAAAGACTTTTTTTTTTTTTCTTTAATTTACCTATTAAACTATATATTTGTTTAAGTAGGTAACCCAAGTTAGTGATCTAGGCCCATTTTGGTAAATTTCATGCCACCATTTAACTGCCAAATGCAATCATATAAAAAAAATTGTTAAAGGGACACTGAACCCAAATTTTTTCTTTTGTGATTCTGATGCAGCATAAAATTTTAAGCAACTTTCTAATTTACTCCTATTATCAAATTTGCTTCATTCTCTTGGTATCTTTATTTGAAATGCAAGAATGTAAGTTTAGATGCCGGCCCATTTTTGGTGAACAACCTGGGTTGTTCTTGCTGATTGGTGGATAAATTCATACACCAATAAAAAAGTGCTATCCAGAGTTCTGAACCCAAAAAAAACTTAGATGCCTTCTTTTTCAAATAAAAATAGCAAGAGAACGCAGAAAAATTGATAATAGGAGTAAATTAGAAAGTTGCTTAAAATTGCATGCTCTATATGAATCATTAAAGACAAATTTTGGGTTCAGTGTCCCTTTAACTTTTTCACAAACTTTGGGATTCTCACTGAAATTACTTACATACTGCTTGTGCAATCATGGCACAAATGGTTGTAAAAGCTTCTTTGGGATCCTCTTTGTTCAGAAATAGCAGACATTTATGGCTTTGCCATTGTTTTTTTAATTTTAGAAGGCCGCTAATTGCAGCTGCGCACCACACTTCTATTATTCCCAGCAGTGAAGGGGTTTATTAGGTAGCCTGTAAGTTTAATTTTAGCTTTAGTGTAGAGATTACCCTCCCACCTTATACCTCCCACACCCTGATCTCTCCCAAACAGTTCTCTTTCCCCACCCACAAAAATCCTCACCATCTTTAGGGTCTTTTAATTTTATTATAAATATTTTTTATTATAATTTTTTTTTCTGCAGTGTAGTGATCCCCCTCAAATCTCCCAACTTCCTGATCCCTCCCAAAGAGCTCTTTAACCCTCCCACTAATGGCAGCCATGTTTGGTACTGGCAAATATACACACACACACACACACACACATATATATGTATATATATATATATATATATATATATATATATACAGTATATATATATATATATATATATATATATATATATTGTTTCATTTTTATTTTATTTTTTTCTGTAGTGTAGTGGTTCCCCACCTCCCACCATCTGGTGATCGTTACATGGGAAACTTCCACCCCCACATTCCCAGCCTTTCCTGTAGTGCAGCGCCCCATCCCTCCTCCTCTCTTTAATTTAATTGTCTTTAGTGTAGGTTCTTTTTCAAATGCTTATCACAGATTTTCACTTATCATTTTACAGAAAAGTTATTGATACTAGGGATGTGCTAAATTTTTGAATTCAGAATTTATTAGTCAAACAAATGCCGAAAATGGCTGCAGAATTTATTAGAGTAAACGTGCAACACACACATATCTGTGCAAATCCAGATATGAGCCAAATGCTGGAGACCTAGGCCATTTTCAGCATTTGCTTAACTAATAAATGCAAAATATCAAAATTATGCACATCTCTTATTGATGCTAGCACTGTGCAGAGACAAAAAATAAAATAAAACATAATTACTGACAAATAATTTGTCATACAAAATGATTTGGTTTTGAGTTACATGCGTCCTGGGAGTTGTTCAGAACAAAAATCTTTTTTTCTGATCTTTTCAAATAAATTAAAATATTAGCAAAGTCTAAACTATATTAAAACAGATTAACATCTTGTTTGCTGCAATTGTGTTTAAATGGTCAAAATTCAACCACCACTTCCCTTATTTAGAGGGACTTAATCTGGACTTGAGTCTAGTGGTTACAGGACTAGCTACTGTTATTGTCTTAATGAAGTCTCCATTGCTTGCCTTAAGCAGAAAAGTTAGCAAACAGCAAATTAATGACAGAGAAGTGGCAAGGTTAAGCTTATCATGTTCACTTCAGCTTTCAGGACTGGTAAAGCCACAATTTCAAAATTACATTACTAAAAAGGGGCAAAATAAATAATGAAAGTATATTGCAAAAATGTTTTACTATGCATTAATACTCATTTACTGTCCCTTTAAAGTAGTAGCTAGTGCTACTGCTACAAGCAAGCAGCACAAAAAAGCTATTTTTTATATGGGGGTCAGTATTGCCAAGAACAAAAGTGAAGCTTGTATTCTTATTGGCAGACATAGGAACTAATCAACTGACAATAGCACTGCCATATCGTTATTGAATAGAGTAAAACTAAATTTGAAGCCTTTATTTTTTCTGAACAGAACAGCATTAATCTTCTTGTTAGATATCAAAGTAGTAGTCAGTATATATCACTGGTTTTCAAAACTGTCCTCAGACCTCCCTAACAGGCCACATTTTGAACATCTGAACTGGAGCACAGGTGAAATAATCAGGTTATTTACCTGCTCTCATCCAAGGTAATCCTGAAAACCTGGCCTACTGGGGAGGCCTGACGATAGGTTTGAAAACCAATGGTATAGATCTTTACATTTTTCAATTAATGGCCTAAATAGCAGGTGTACACATAGGGTTACCACCTCGGCCATGTTTTCCTGGACACTTATGAATTACACATGCTTCAGGGTTTGCAGGGAGGAACATGAATAGTGCTGTCCAGGGGATCAATTCATGTTGCCCTCTGCACACCCTGCAGGATGTGTAACTCATAAGTGTCCAGGAAATCATGGCCGAGGTGGCCACCCTATGTACACGTCTTATAAATTGATTGTTGCTCAAAGCAAGAGTCTTCTTTAAAGGATGCACACTCACAGGGAATAGTTCACTAGTGGTTTCCTGTGTTACCAGTGCAGATAGTGAAAAGGTTTGGTGAGCAATTGCTTTTCCGACATGAAATTACAACAGTGCTAAAGGATGTGATTTTTGGTAAAATTAGACTGGGCCGTGTGAATGAACCTAAAGTAACATATTTAAATGCCTTCTAGTATATGCGAGCCTCAAAACCTGTTGCTTTTTTTCATTAGAACAAGAAATGTAATTAGGGCCTTTTACAGCCAAGCCAGTTCTCTTGCATCTAACACTAGAAATCACATAATTTAACTGATCTACAAACTGTCCTTCATAGTCAGCTTTTACATCTATACACAACGTTTGGCTCTCTAATGGTGAACAGCTGTTCATTCCCTCTGTCTGCCCTGAAACACTTTAGCTATTGGCTAAAAGGAATGGATAAAAGTAGTTTATCACTCTTCGAAAGACTTTGGAGTGACACTAATTGCCAATCATTCGTCCTATTACAACTATGTTTCATTCTTTCCATTTCAGTCATTTCTTTCCTTAGTCTATTCCTCAGGAGTATGTGCAGACATAAAATACTTAAAGGGACATGAAACCCATAGATTTTCTTTCATAATTCAGATAGAGCATACAATTTTAAACGACTTTCCAATTTTCTTCTATTATCTAATTTGCTTCATTCTCTTGAAACCCTTTGTTAAAAAGCATATACAAGCACATATAGGTAGGTTGATTAGCTGGAAGCTAGTTGCTGATTGGTGGCTGCACATATATATATCTCTTATTATTAGCATACCAATGTGTTCAGCTAGCTCCTAATGGTGCATTGCTGAAGCAAAATTGATAATAGCAGTAAACTGGAAAGTTGTGTAAAAATGTGTGCTCTATCTGAATTATGAAAGAAAAATGTTGGTTTTAATGTTCCTTTAAAAAAAAAATCACTTAGTACTTAATACTAAGTGCTTCAGTTCATCACTTTGTTCTTTAAGAGTTAACAAAAAACTAAAATATATATTCATAACTGTATCAAAGTCTGTCCTGTTTAGCCTCTGTATAATAAAACTCACAAAGTTCATAATACTTTGTAATATAAATGTGCTTAGATTTCCACCAGCTAAACTTGGCAACATTATTTAGGATAAAAGTATGAGCCCCACATGCAAAACCTGATATACTCTGTAGTACTCTGAGCACTTTGTACATTTTACTTAACTCTTCCTACTTCTTAATGTAAATCTTTCTCAAGCAGGTGCCAGGAATATAAAACAGAAAAAAAAATCTTGTTACATCATCGTTGAGAGAAGTGTGTTGTGGAAATTACAAAGAACATAACTTTGCAAGAGTATGTTTAAAAAAAAAAGTACAAATGTAACTACTTTAATTAACTGTTTTGTTTCCCTATAAATACTGTTTGCCATCTACTAGTCAAAAATAAACTTTCATGATTCAGATAGGGCATGTAATTTTAAACAACTTTCCAATTTACTTTTATCATCAATTGTGTTTTGTTCTCTTGGTATTCTCAATTAAAAGTTAAACATAGGGGGCTCATATGCAATTTACTTAGCCCTTGAAGGCTGCCTCTTATCGGAATGCATTTGACATTTTTTTCACGACTACAGGGAATAAGTGCATGTGTGCCATATAGATAACATTGTGCTCACGCCCGTGGAGTTACCTAGGAGTCAGCACTGATTGGCTAAAATGCAAGTCTGTCAAAAGAACTGAAATAAGGGCGCAGTCAGCAGAGGCTTAGATACAAGGTGATCACAGAGGTAAAAAGTGTATTAATATAGCTGTGTTGCAAAACTGGGGAATGGGTAATAAAGGGATTATCTATCTTTTTAAACAATAAAAGTCCCTTTAACTTATCCAACAAGCAAGAGAAAACAGCACTCAAGCATTTACTATCAGTGCTCTCAATCTTTTGAATTTAAGTTTTAGAAATTAATTTAGATTAGAACAGATGTGGTGAAAAAAAGATTAATCTAAGTTAGTGATTGAAAGATAGTTCCCTGCACCTTAAGAATTTTTCCTGAGTGGTGCAAAAAAATACATTTCACAAATCTAATAATACTTGTGGCAGTATGTGGCGCAGGAGGGCGTTCCTTGTTGTACACATGAGCTGTACATGAAAGCATTTCAGTTATGAAAAGGAACCCGTCTCCACAGTGGCGTCACTAGGGTTGGTGTCACCCGGTGCGGTAAGTCATGGTGTCACCCCCCCCCCCCCAGAAAGCAGACACACACAAAAACACAGGCAAACACACATACAAACACTCAGACACACTTAAAAACATACTCAGATGCACACACAAACACTCGGAAACACACTCAGACACACACACAAAAACACTGAGACACACAAAAACTCAGACACACACATACAAAATATGTAAACTGCACTGCATTAATTATGAAGCTCATGCCTAGAGCTGCTCCCTGGCTCAGCAGAACATCAAATGAAAGATAAACAGAGCACTCTAAAATAAATCACTGAAGAAAAGGTTTAGGCGTACAAACTATGAAAATTCTGCTCTCTGACACTCATGTCACTGAGCAGTGAGCACAGATAGGCAGGCAGGTTTAGGCTAGCAGCGCAACTTTGCAAGCCCCACGTCACACCCACAACATTCATAGTGAAATTGGGCAGGGGAGGAGCAAAGTACAAACAAGCAAAAGCAGCCGGGAAAACTATTTGTTGAAATTGCAGCATTGGCTCAAGGGGCAAAAAAATTGTGTGTCTACAACTTCCCCAGTCCCACTAATGTTCACAAATGCCAGCCTCTAATAAAATAATCTATGCATCTCAAAATTGTATTTCTTTGAATTTCAATAAAATTTAAAAAAAAAAAAAAAAAAAAAAAAATTTTTTTTTGGTGTCACCCCCTGGAGGGTGTCACCCGGGTGCGGCCCGCCCCCCCCCCCGCCCCCCCCTAGTGACGCCACTGCGTCTCCAATACACATGCATTAGCAAAACAACCTTCTAGCAAAGCTTTCACTGCACATTAAGCATATGTACATATGACCCGTGTACAGTTTTCAAACATTGCATCTGATCACATAGATAGCTGGGGCATGTATTCCTCAGTGAAGATGCAAAACGAGTCATCACTGATACAATAGATGCTTTCTGGGTAGGAACAGTGTTCAAATGAAGGCGCAAGGGGCATATGTTCAGAAAGCTCCATGCACAGAAGAATCTATTGCTAGAACAGTGATTTATGTCCCTTAAAGGGACATTAAAAACCTCAATATATTAATATAAATTGTTGAATTACATGTAGTAAAACAAATTTGCAATATGCTTTCATTATTTATTTTGTTAAACATGGAAGTGCAGACACAGCTATATTCCACACAGTCATTTCAATTTTTCTTCAATCTTTTGGTATGTTTATTTGAAAAGCAGGAGTTTAAAGCTTAGGAGCCGGCCCATTTTTGGTTCAGAACCTCGGTAGCGCTTGCTTATTAGTGGCTTAAAGATCATACGGCTGAATTGAGCTCCCCCTAAGTATCACCCGCAAGCAGTATTATTTTCACCATAAGGTGTAATCAATTAACTTTAAAAAGTTTGTAGTGACCTGGATAAAAACTTGTAAAATATTTATTCATAACTACTGTGCACCTTATCAACAAAGACATTCTAGTATCCATTAAAATACCTTCTATTCTTAAACAAGCACATTTATTTCGAATTGCTTTGATGAAAATTCTAATCACGTGACGTTAAATATATTGACAGAATCAAATTAAAATATTTCTTTTTAACATCTTTTTGTGCTGTAGAAAAGCCCTACATAAGGTGTTTCTTGGTAACACAAAGTCATCTGGTATGGTTAAAGTGTGAGTTCTCATACAAAAGGAAATATGGTCATAACTGATTGGAGTAATAAAATCCTGAAACCAAATAACATCTCATAATTCATTACACAGCATATATTACATTTCATTACATCAGTACAGGACTTAGTAGTAAATTCTCTTGATGGCCATAAACCTCCAAGGTGTTGTCATCCTGAAAAATGGAGGGGGTAGAGTTGGGAAGAAAAGGAAAAGCATTTTTTGTTGTTGTAATCAATAACCTATGGCCTACTGCCATCTAGTGTTTATAAACAGAACTGCTGAAATCATGCTCGATTTTTAACACTTTTTGGTTAAAAAAAAGTCAGATTGTTTCATATTAAAATATATTCTTCATTCATATTGATTATAGTTAACAGCTAGTTTCTTCAACCTTAAAGGGACACTGAACCCAATTTTTTCCTTTTGTGATACAGATAAAGCATGCAATTTTAAGCAACTTTCTAATTTACTCCTATTATCAAATTTTCTTCATTCTTTTGGAATCTTTATTTGAAATGCAAGAATGTAAGTTTAGATTTTTGGTGAACAACCTGGGTTGTTCTTGCTGATTGGTGGATAAATTCACCCATCAATAAACAAGTGATGTCCAGGGTCTGAACCCAAAAATAGCTTAGATGTCTTCTTTTTAAAGATAGCAAGAGAACAAAGAAAAATTGATAATAGAAGTAAATTAGAAAGTTGCTTAAAATTACATGCTCTACCTGAATCACCAAACAAAAACATTTGGGTTCAGTGTCCCTTTAACCCTTTAAGTATTTCCAAAAATATACATTTTTATATATATATATATATATATATATATATATATTATTTTATTTTTTTATTGAGATAGAGAGAGAATAAAAAAGGGTTTCTCCATAGGAGCAGGCAAGTCATTTAGCTGTATGTCTCCCTGGCAAGTGCAATAATCTGGAGTAGAATCTTAAAGCCATATTATTTAGGATTTTTTTTTACAGTATACCTATTTGGAGAGGTATGTACTGTGCCGTTAGCAATTCTTTTTCTATCTTAAAGTTACATTAAATACCTTCATTGTTTAAAGGGACATGAAGCCCCAAAAATGTATGTTATGATTCAAATAGAGCATAGCATTTTAAATAACTTTCCAATTTACTTCTATTATCTAATTGCCTTAATTCTTTTGATATCCTTTGTTGAAAAGCATTTATATGTAGGCACAGTAACGCACTACTGGGATCTAGATGCTCATTGGTAGCTGTACATGTATGCCTCCTGTCTTTGGTTCAGTTTATATGTTCAGCTAGCTCTCAGTAGTGTATTGCTGATCCTTCAACAAAGAATACCACGAAAATGAAGCAAATTTGATCATAAAAGTAGACTATAAAGTGTATGTTTTGTTTGTTTTATGAAAGAGAAAATTTTGGTTGCATGTCCCTTTCATGAATCACTCCCAGTCACTCATACGGTGTCTTAAATTGATAACATTTTTTGTTTATAAATGTTTACTATTTGCATAACATACTTTATGTTGCAGCTTCACTTTTGAATCCCTCCCATACTGCTTCTCAAAAAAGTATATTGCAGAAACTTAAATGGTTAAAAAAAAGGTAACAAATGAACAAGTGGAATGGATGTTCAGAAAAGGTTAGACAAATCAGTGTCTGCTTTCTTTAGTACAGAGCCCTTTCAGAGGTGATATTTTTACTTGAATGTATTCAAGTCTGTATAGAATTGTCTATGGCAGTGTTTTTCAACTCCAGTCCTTGAGCCAGATTTTCCTAATATCTGAACTAGAGAACAGGTGATTGGTCAGAGCAGATTAGTAACCGGTTAAACTTCAGCTAGATAGTTCACCTATGTTCTAGCTCGGATATCATAAACATCTGCACTGTTGGTGTTCCCTTACAAATAGTTGAAAAACATTAGTCTTGAAATTACATGTGACACTTTTACATCTTTCAAGGCTAGATGCAAGGAAATAAAACCTTCAAGAAAGAAAGTGTTTTTTACAGAAAGGCAGTTAGGACGTTTAACTTGCTCATAACTGATGTAATGACTGCTAATAGAGTAGAGATCTTTAAAAGGAGCTTCAATTTATTTTTATATTAAACTAGTGTGAAAGCCTGCCCAGAGGGTAATCTATTGTGGTGACAGAACCACCGAACCACCCTGCCATTTTCAGAAGGGCAGTCTATTCTTTCACCACCCTGCCATTTTTGGAATTCACCTGGATGCAGCGTTCACCACCCTGCCATTTTTGAAATCCACCTGGATGCAGATTACGCTGCATCCAGGTGGATTCTGAAAAATGCAGGGTGGTGAAAGAATCCATCCAGTTGTATTCTTTCACCACCCGTTTTTTCTCTCCACCCCTCTCTTTTGCTCTCCCTCCCACCCTCTTTTGCTTTCTCTCCCCCTCTCTTTTGCTCTCTCTCCCCCCTCTCTTTTGCTCTCTCCCCCCTCTTTTGCTCTCCCTCTCCCCTCTCTTTTGCTCTCCCTCTCCCCTCTCTTTTGCTCTCCATCTCCCCTCTCTTTTGCTCTCACTCTCCCCCTCTCTTTTCTCTCTCCCCCTCTCTTTTCTCTCTCCCCCCTCTCTTTTGCTCTCTCTATATCCCCTCTCTTTTGCTCTCTCTCTCTTTTGGTCTCTCTCCCCCAGTCATTTTTTTTGTATTAGGGCACTCCCACTCCCTCCCCTGCTGAGCTGCACACCCGCCACCCGCCCGCACCTCCCGCCGGAACCAGCAGAGGATCGTTACACTCTCTCCCCCCTCTCTTTTGCTCTCCATCTCCCCCTCTCTTTTGCTCTCCCTCTCCCCCCTCTCTTTTGCTCTCTCTTCCCCTCTCTTTTGCTCACTCTCTCTCTCTCTCTCTCCTCTTTTGCTCTCTCTCCCCCTCTCTTTTGCTCTCTCTCCCCCCTCTCTTTTACTCTCTCTCCCCCTCTCTTTTACTCTCTCTCCCCTCTCTTTTGCTCTCTCTCCCCTCTCTTTTGCTCTCTCTCTATCTCCTCTCTTTTGCTCTCTCTATATCCCCTCTCTTTTGTTCTCTCTATATCTCCTCTCTTTTGCTCTCTCTCTCTCTTTTGTTCTCTCTCCCCCTGTCATTTTTTTTGTATTAGGGCACTCCCACTCCCTCCCCTGCTGAGCTGCACACCCGCCACGTGCCCACACCTCCAGCCGGCACCAGCAGAAGATCGTTACACTCTCTTACCCCCTCTCTTTTGCTCTCTCTCTTTCCCCTCTCTTTTGCTCTCCCCCTCTCTTTTGCTCTGTCTCTCCCCTCTCTCTTTTGCTCTCTCTCCCCCCTCTCTTATGCTCTCCCTCTCCCCCCTCTCTTTTGCTCTCCCTCTACCCACTCTCTTTTGCTCTCCCTCTCCCCCCTCTTTTGCTCTCCCTCTCCCCCCTCTTTTGCTCTCCCTCTCTGCTATCCCTCTCCCCCCTCTTTTGCTCTACCTCTTTTCCTCTATTTTGCTCTCCCTCCTCTCTTTTTATCTCTCTTTCCCCTTTCTTTTGCTCTCTCCCCCTCTCTTTTGCTCTCTCTCCCCCTCTCTTTTGCTCTCTCTCCCCCTCTCTTTTGCTCTCTCTCCCCCCTCTCTTTTACTCTCTCTTTTCCCCCCTCTCTTTTGCTCTCTCTCCACCCTCTCTTTTGCTCTCTCTCCCCCCTCTCTATTGCTCTCTCTCCCCCCTCTCTATTGCTCTCTCTCCCCCCTCTCTATTGCTCTCTCTCCCCCCCTCTCTTGCTCTTTCTCTCCCCCCCTCTCTTGCTCTCTCTCTCCCCCCTCTCTCTTGCTCTCTCTCTCTCCCCCCTCTATTTTGCTCTCTCTCTCCCCCCTCTCTTTTGCTCTCTCTCCCCCCTCTCTTTTGCTTTCTCTCCACCTCTTTTTTGCATTCTCTCCCCCTCTCTTTTGCATTCTCTCCCCCTCTCTTTTGCATTCACTCCCCCTCTCTTTTGCATTCTCTCCCCCTCTCTTTTGTATTCTCTCCCCCTCTCTTTTGCTCTCTCTCTCCCTCTCTTTTGCATTCTCTCCCCCTCTCTTTTGTATTCTCTCCCCCCTCTCTTTTGCTCTCTCCCCCCTCTTTTTTGCTCTGTCCCCCCCCCCCCCCTCTTTTGCTCTTGCTCTCTCTTTTCTCTCTCGCTCTCTCTCCCCCCTCTCTTTTGCTCTCTCTCTCTTTTGCTTTCTCTCCCCCCTCTCTTTTGCTTTCTCTCTCTCTCTTTTGCTCTCTCTCCGCCCTCTCTTTTGCTCTCTCTCTCTCTTTTGCTCTCTCCCCCTGTCCTTTTTTTTTTTTTTTTTGCATTAGGACACTCCCACTCCCTCCCCTGCTGAGCCGCCCACACCACCCGCCGGAACCAGCAGAAGATCGTTACAGATGGTGACACACACAGTGTCACCGTCTGTAACGATCAGGCATCTGGCCTTATATGGAGGCGGAGCACCAATTGCGCTCCAGCTCCATATGCGGCAGATGCCTGAAGCTGTCTCGAGAGTTGGAGCTCCTGACGCTGTCTCACGGCTGAGGTGGCTGCGCGTGCATCCAACATTCCTTTGAGGATGCGTGCACAACTGCGGACGGCGACGGACGTGTTACAAACGCGATTATAGTCTAGATAGAGAACAGTGTAATAAAATGCAGCAATGTCAATTTAAAAGGTAGGTTTTAAACATGTCATTGATCACTGGATATATGTGACATCTGGGTTATTACCGGATGTATTTTTAGGTTGTTTCAACTTCATTTTATGTTACTATGTTATTTTCCCATTCCTTTAAAAGTAAAATTTGTAAATTTAGATAGTTAGATTATTAAAGTGATGGTAAATTTGAGCGTTTAACAAACGCTCCGATTTACCATCACTAAAAATCAAGCAGAGGTTTAGTGATCATATATGTAAAAAAGGGAGCTAAACTCACCCTTTTCTATGCTGATGAACATAGCTAGACGTTTGCACAGCTGAACCAATAGCTGTGAGTGTCAACTGACAGGTTTCTGTATGGCTATTGGTTTAGAGGTGCAAGTGGCACCTCATTGTAGAAGACTGATGTGCTGTGGGTGGGGTGAGTCACTAAGTTTAGCTATGTGCATCGGCACAGGAAGGGTGAGTTTAGCACCCTTTTTTACATATATGATCTCTGAACCTCCACTTGATTTTTAGTGATGGTAAATCCTAGCGTTTGGTATATGCTTGGATTTACCATCACTTTAAGGGGGCAGTAAAGTCAAAATGAAACCTTCATGATTAATTTGCAGAGCATGTCATTATTATTATTATTATTATTATTATACTTTATTTATGAAGCGCCATCATATTCCGCAGCGCTGTCCATGGATACAGTTCATTTAAATAAAACAATAATATAAAACTTCTAAGAGACAGGACAAAATTTACAAACACATACAGGAGGAATTAGGGGCCCTATTCCCGTGGGAACTTACAATCTAGAGGGTAGGAGGTTGAGAAACAGGAGGTGAGAAAGATGTTAATACAGAGTTAGATGAGGGAAATGTTGTTAGGTAAGATAAATAGTATTGAGTTGGGTGGTAGGCTTTTCTTAACAGAAAAATCTTCAGAGAGCATTTAAAAGAAGAAATATTAGGGCAAAGCCTGACAGCATGAGGGAAAGTGTTCCAGAGGGTAGGTGCTGCACGACAAAAGTCCTGCAATCTAGCATGCGAGGAGGTGATAGTCGCAGATGCAAGGAGCAGGTCATTGTTGGATCTTAGTGGGCGGGCTGGACTAAACTTGTTGATTAGAGAGGATAGGTAGAGGGGAGCGGTGTTGGTGAGTGCTTTGTATGCAAGGGTGAGAATTTTTAATTTAATTCTGCTGTGAATGGGGAGCCAATGAAGGGACTCGCAGAGAGGTGCAACAGATACAGAGCGACGGGAAAGGTGGATCAGCCTGGCAGAGGCATTTAGGATGGATTGAAGGGGGGAGAGGTGGGAAAGAGAAAGGCCAGTAAGTAGGTTATTGCAGTAGTCAAGTCGGGAAATAACAAGGGAGTGGATTATTTGCTTTGTGGTGTTAGTGCACAGAAAAGGTTGAATCTTGGAAATATTGCGTAGATGGTTGCGGCAAGATGTAGAAAGCGATTGGATATGGGGGGCAAAGGATAGATTTCAGTCAAGTGTAACTCCGAGGCAGCAGACTTGGGGTGATGGGAAAATGGTGATGCCGTCAACAGGGATAGAGAAGTCACAAGTCGGCGTAGATCTTGAGGGGGGGGGATAAGAAGGAGTTCAGTCTTGGACATGTTAATCTTTAGGTGGTAAAAGGCCATCCAGGAAGAAATACCAGTTAAGCAGTCCCTGACATGAGAAAGGACAGAGGGAGAGAGAGCAGGGGTGGAGGGGTAGATCTGGGTGTCATCAGCATAGAGGTGATATTTGAAGCCATAACGGTTGATAAGTTTACCCAGTGAAGAAGTATAAATGGAGAAGAGTAGAGGACCCAGAACAGATCCTTGACGTACTCCAACAGACAGAGGCATTGGAGAGGAGGAGTCGCCGGCAAATGACACAGAAAAAGACCTGTGAGAAAGATAAGAGTGAATCCAGGAAACAGTAGTGTCACAGAGGCCAAAAGAGC
Source organism: Bombina bombina (assembly GCF_027579735.1). Taxonomy (NCBI): domain Eukaryota; kingdom Metazoa; phylum Chordata; class Amphibia; order Anura; family Bombinatoridae; genus Bombina; species Bombina bombina. The sequence continues at coordinate 995,101,055 of NC_069503.1, forward strand.
TAAGGGTCTGAAGGAGTAGAGGGTGGTCAACTGTGTCGAAGGCAGCTGAGAGGTCAAGTAAGATGAGTATAGAGTAGTGGCCAATATTTTTAGCAGAGAGAAGATCATTAGTAACCTTGGTAAGGGCAGTCTCAGTTGAGTGTTTGGGGCAGAATCCGGATTGCAGGGGGTCAAGCAAAGAGTTGGCGGACAGGAAGTGGGTTAGGCGATTGTAAACTAGTTTTTCAAGGAGTTTTGATGTTAGTGGAAGTAGTGATATGGGGTGGTAGCTTTTAGGAGAATTAGGGTCGAGGGTGGGTTTTTTGAGTATGGGAGTGACTTTTACGTGTTTGAAAAAAGATGGGAATGAGCTGATAGAGAGAGATAGGTTGAAGATGTGGGTAAGAGCAGAAGTGAGGGTGGAAGATAGGGAGGGTATTAGATGGGAAGGGATAGGGTCGAGCGGGCAGGTAGTGAGGCGTGAGGAAGATAGTAAGGAAGAAACTTCATTCTCAGTGGCTGGAAGGAAGATGCAGAGGGTGGCAGAGGGAGTAACTGGGCCTGTTGATGGAATATTGCAGGTTGGTGTTGGGATGTTGCTTCGGATAGTACGTGTTTTGTTTAAAAAGAAGAGTCGTTTAGGGTTTGTGGAAAGAGTAGATATAAGAGAAGATAAGTAGGTTTGCTTTGGCTTAAGGGCAGAAGTGTATGAACGAAGAATAAACTTATAGCGTATGAAGTCAGGTTCAGAGTGAGTTTTCCTCCAGACAAGCTCAGCAGTACGGGAGCATTTTTGCAAATAGCGTGTTTGCTGAGAGTGCCAGGGCGGCAAATGATGGCATGATGTTTTGCGCAGCTGGGGATGGGCAAGTGTGTCTAGTGCATAGGAGAGAGTTTTGTTATAGTGGGCTGTTGCGAGATCCGGGCAGGTTATAATGGAAGTGTGAGGGAGGAGATCTTGAATAATTTTTGAAAATTGGAGCAGATCCACAGCATGTAGATTTCTACAGGTGCGGGGGTGGGATGGAGGAGTGGGTTAGCTGTTGCATTAATATTATAGGTGACCAGGTGATGGTCTGATATGGGAAAAGGGCGACAGGTGAGGTCAGATATAGAACAGAGGTAGAAAAATACCAGGTCGATGGAGTGTCCATCAGGGTGGGTAGGGAATAGGGTGGATTGTGAGAGACTGAAGGAGGATGTGAGTGAAAGAAGTTTAGAGGCAGCAGGGGCAGATGGGTTGTCAATGGGAATGTTGAAGTCCCCAAGAATTAGGGTTGGTATATTTGTAGAGAGAAAGTGAGGAAGCCAGGCGGCAAAGTTGTCAAGGAATTGGGAGGTAGGTCCAGGAGGGCAATAGATGACTGCCACTTTGAGGCAGAGGGGGGAGAACAGCTGAATACAGTGGACTTCAAAGGAGGTAAAGGAGAGAGATGGGATTGGAGGTAGGTACTGATAAGTGCAGGAAGGGGAGAGCAGGATCCCAACACCACCACCACATTTCTTAACTGATCATGTAATTTTAAACAACTATCCCATTTACTACTTTTATTACATTTGCTTTTTTTTCTCATATATATATATATATATATATATATATCTATATATATATATATATATATATATACAGGTGAAACTCGAAAAATTAGAATATCGTGCAGAAGTTCATTTATTTCACTAATGCAACTTAAAAGGTGAAACTAATATATGAGATAGACTCACTACATGCAAAGCAAGATAGTTCAACCCGTGATTTGTCATAATTGTGATGATTATGGCTTACAGCTCATGAAAACTCCAAATCCACAATCTCCAAAAATTAGAATATTGTGAAAGGTGCAATATTCTAGGCTCAAAGTGTCCCACTCTAATCAGCTAATTAAGCCATAACACCTGCAAAGTCTGGTTCAGTAGGAATCACAATCATGGGAAAGACTGCTGACTTGACAGTTGTGCAGAAAACCATCATTGATAAGGAGGGAAAGCCTCAAAAGGTAATTGCAAAAGAAGTTGGATGTTCCCAAAGTGCTATATAAAAGCACGTTAATAGAAAGTTATGTGGAAGGGAAAAGTGTGGAAGAAAAAGGTGCACAAGCAGCAGGGATGACCGCAGCCTGGAGAGGATTGTCAGGAAAAGGCCATTCAAAAGTGTTGGGGACTTTCACAAGAGCCACCACACACAGACGGATCCTGGACATGGGCTTCAAATATTGTATTCCTCTTGTCAAGCCACTCCTGAACAACAAACGTCAGAAGCGTCTTACCTGGGCTAAAGAAAAACAGACCTGATCTGTTGCTTAGTGGTCCAAAGTCCTCTTTTCTGATGAGAGCAAATTTTGCATCTCATTTGGAAAGCAAGGACCCAGATTATGGAGGAAGAATGGAGAGGCACACACTGCAAGATGCTTGAAGTGCAGTGTGAAGTTTCCACAGTCTGTGTTGATTTGGGGAGCCATGTCATCTGCTGGTGTTGGTCCACTGTGCTTCATTAAGTCCAGGGTCAACACAGCCATCTACAAGGAGATTTTGGATCACTTCATGCTTCCTTCCGCAGACGAGCTCTATGGGGATGCTGACTTCATTTTCCAGCAGGACTTGGCACCTGCCCACACTGCCAAAAGCACCAAAACCTGGTTCAATAACCATGGGATTACTGTGCTTGATTGGCCAGCAAACTCGCCTGACCTGAACCCCATAGAGAATCTATGGGGCATTGCCAAGAGAAAGATGAGAGACCTAAGACCGAACAATGGAGAAGTGCTGAAGGTCGCTATTGAAGCCTCCTGGTCTCCATAAGACCTCAGCAGTGCCACAGGATGATAGATTCCATGCCACTCCACATTGAGGCAGTAATTGCTGCAAAAGGGGCCCAAACCAAGTACTGAGTACATACAGTATGCATGCTTATACTTTTCAGAGGTCCGATATTGTTCTACAGGTATGTACAATCCTTGTTTTATTGATTGCATGTAATATTCTAATTTTCTGAGATTGTGGATTTGGGGTTTTCATGAGCTGTAAGCCATAATCATCACAATTATGACAAATCACGGCTTCAACTATCTTGCTTAGCATGTAATGAGTCTATCTCATATATTAGTTTCACCTTTTAAGTTGCATTAGTGAAATAAATTAACTTTTGCACGATATTCTAATTTTTCGAGTTTCACCTGTATGTGTGTGTGTGTGTATATATATATATATATATATATATATATATATATATATATACATATACAGTATATACCATGTGCTGTGCATATTATACTGTATATATATATATATATATATATATATATATATATATATATATACAGTATATACCATGTGCTGTGCATATTATACAAGTGATATGATACAGATAGAACATGCAGTTTTAAGAGACTTTTCAATTTACTTCCATTATCAGATTTTGCAGTCTTTTTATATGCACACTTTCTGAGGCACTACCTCCTACTGAGCATGTGTATATGTAAACTAGTCTGTGATTGGCTGATGGCTGTCACATGATACAGGGGGTGAAAATGGTGGAAACAACTGCAGAAAAATTAGACTGCTAATTTGAAATTAAGTGTAAATGCTATTGCATTGTCTCTTTATTAGACACTTGTTGATTATGCAATTGTACTGTATTTAAATGGACAGTACACACCAATTTTCATATAACTGCATGTAATAGACACTACTATAAATAATAATATGCAGAGATACTGCTATAAAAATCCAGTATAAAACCTTTTTAAAAACTTACTTAGAAGCTTCCAGTTTAGCTCTGTTTAAAAAGTTACTGGAACACCCACTGCAAGTGGGAAATTGCAGATACTCCCCCCTCCCTCGCTTCCTTTGCATATGAAAAGACTCTTTACACAAACAGGAGCAAGCTGGAGTAGGTATACGTTGGTATTCTCTTAAAACTTTGGGGCTGGGTTAGGAGTCTGAAAATCGGAGCAATGTTATTTAAAAATAAGCAAAACTATCCATTTAAAAAAAAACAAAAACTGTATGGGCTATATAAATAGATCATCTGCAAAACATTTATGCAAAGAAAAATCTAGTATATAATGTCCCTTTAATGGTTCTTTAATATAGCATGTGTTAATTAAAAAAAACCATATAATAATATCAGTTCATAAAATAAAAAGTTGTATATATTTTTGTAGATGACAGAAAACATTTAGACAAACTGCAACAAGGTTGATAGGTTCAATTTATCAGGATAAGTTGTATCTTGCTAGATTTGGTAATAAATATGACTTGTTACATTCCACCCTGAATTTCATAATTATCATCTTTGAATTTGTAAGGAGAAGCCACAGCTAGCCACTTCATTTTGGTAGCAAAGAACCATCCTTTGTTTTGCTGTTTGAAATGTCAGTGTCAGCCTGGTATGTGCACTTTAAGAAAGAAAAAAAACATGGATAACAACCCCCCACACACACACACACACTCATACAACTCCACTGCTGGAAAGTATTACTTTTTTTATCCGTTTATGGGTAACTGCCTACGCTGCTAGGCACACGCCAAAAGTCAGATTTTACATTACGCAAAAAGGGAAGGCTGCAGGACACCATATAAGGTTCCATGCTGTCCTAACAGCGTTAAAGTCCAGTGCTTTTAGGACGACATGGAACATCCTAACGGCATACAGAGGTTAAGTTACGTGCTTAAAGGGACATTACAGCCAAAATTGGAATCCACATTGATGCATTTCAGTTTTGAATAGAAGCATTTTTGTAATATACATGTATTCGCAAAAATGCTTCTACTAAAAGCTATAGCTGTTTCAAAAGTGTATTTAAGTATGCACCGTGCACCAGCATTTTAAACACAGTACTTACTCAGAGAGCCTAAGCTTGCTTGTACCATCTAATAATGACTCAATTTGTTAATTGCTGACATGATACAAGCCTCGCTGGTTCTCTGAGCAGCTGCAATATTTAAAATGCTGGTGCACTGAGAATACATAGCTATGCTTCACATGCATGTGCAGAGAAAAATATTAACACTACAACAGTGATAACTTTTACTAGAAGCATTTTTGCTAATACATGTATATTGTATTGTAAGTATATTGTACGTATATTGTATTGTAAGTATTTTTCTATTCAAAGATGTAATTCATCTATGTGATTTACATTTTGACTGGAATATCCCTTTAATTGAGTACTCTGCTTTCTTTCATAACAACTGCATGTGGCCCAATTCCAAATCGTGAGAATTTGGGACATGGTTTTAAAATAAATCAACTTTAATTCAAATCTATTTGAAATCCCTAGAAAACTTGCTTATTGTAACATTCTGAAATGTATTTGTGGCACAATAACCTATCTTATTTATTGCAGCGGTGTTTAAACGGATGCCGGTATTGCAGATCATTAGAAAACAAATACTTTTTCAAGCAAATTTTAAACTTTTTTTTTACACATATATATATATATATATATACTGTATATATATATATATATATATATATATATATACTGTATATATATATATATATATATATATATATATATATATGTGTGTGTCTGTGTGTATACAGGTCAGGAATTTTCAACTAGTCATGGACAATTAAGAAATTGCAGTGGGCAAAAAAGACATTTGCTTTTTTTCCTGTCTTCAACATTAAGTGGTCTAATTACTTTTCCCTCTGGACTAATAACTTCTCTTGCTTGATGATTGTTATTTATGATTGGACATTTTAAACATGTTAAAGAGACAGTATATTGAAAAATAGTTTTCACTTCAATGTTTCTATTGAGTTGTTATATCAGCTGCAGATTATAAAATGTATGAGAAATTACTTATTTATATTTATTTTTGTATATGAAATAGATGTTTCTGCTAATTAACCCCTTAATGACAACTGACGTACCAGATACGTCATGCAAAAACAAACAGTGACCTGGTACGTCAGTTGTCTAACAGAGTGCTGAATCGCTTCCAGCAGCTCTCAGGGTATTGCAGTGATGCCTCGATATGGAGGCATCCTGCAATACCTATTTACAAGACTCCGATGCAGAGAGAGCCACTCTGTGGCCGTCTCTGCACCGGAAGCGATGGTGCCTTTCGTTGGTGGGTGGGAACGTAGCAGGGAGGCGGGTGGGCGGCCCATCGCTACCCGGCATCCGGTTCCTGTAAGTGCAATGTGCACGCCGGGTGCTGGGAGCGTGCGCGCATTAGCCACACTGACACCAATAAGGAGGGAGACGGGGGAAAAAGTTTAAAAAAATTAAATATAAAAGGATCTGGGAGAGGGAGGGGGGTGGGGGTATTGTGGGGGGGCTGCTACACTACAGAAAGAGTTTAAAGTTAAAAAGAAAAATAAATACTTTTGTTTTGGGGGGCAAACTGGGTACTGGTAGACAGCTGCCAGTACCCAAGATGGCGGCAATTAGGTAGGGGAGAGGGTTAGAGAGCTGGGGGGGGGGGAATCAGGGAGGTTGGGGGCTAGTTAGGGGTCGATCAGCTAAAATATTTTATTTTTTTTAATTTTTTTAAAAAACCTAATTTCTCCTACATTGGTGTGTCCGGTCCACGGCTTCATCCTTACTTGGGGAATATTCTCTTCCCTAACAGGAAATGGCAAAGAGAGCACAGCAAAAGCTGCCCATATAGCCCCCCTTTGGCTCCGCCCCCCAGTCATTCTCTTTGCCGCTCTGAACAAGTAGCATCTCCACGGGGATGGTAAAGAGTATGTGGTGTTAGTTGTAGTTTTATTTCTTCTATCAAGAGTTTGTTATTTTAAAATAGTGCCGGTTTGTACTACTTACTCTACAACAGAAAGTGATGAAGAGTTCTGTTAAAAGAGGAGTATGATTTTAGTAACAGTAACTAAAATCTATTGCTGTTCCCACGCAGGACTATTGAGCCCAGAGAACTTCAGTTGGGGGGAACAGTTTGCAGACTTTTCTGCTCCAGGTATGACTAGTCTCTTTTCTAACAAGACATAGTAATGCTAGAAGACTGTCATTTCCCTTTTGGGATCGGTAAGCCATTTTCTTAGACTCATAACAGAATGAAGGCTTATAAATGGCTATATACTGGTTGACACTTTTGTGGGCTAAATCGATTGATTTATATAATATTTATATGATTTTTGGAGTGTTTTGAGACTTGGAAACACTTTTGGGAACGTTTTATTACGCCTGGCAGTGTGTTAGACACCTAATCTAGTCAGGAATGCCCCTTCACTCTGGTATGCAGAGGGAGGAAGCCTCATTTTTGCGCCTTAATTGCGCAGTTACTTCTGGAAGCAGTGCATGCAGCTTCATGTGAGAGGGTCCTGTGGCCACAAAAACGATTCTAAGAGGCTTATTTCTGTGGTGAATAACCCCCAAGGAAGGTAAAGCCGCAGCAAAAGGCTGTGGCAGGGACTGTAGTGGGTTTAAACTGCTAAATTGAACAATTATCTCCGGTTTGCTCAATTAAGGGGTTAAAGACTTGAAATTTGGTGTGCAATACTCTCAAAGCATTAAGACACTAGGGTGCAAATTTCGTAAAGATCGGATAAGATCGGATAATTCCTTCATAGTTTTTCAAACATTCAGAAATAAAGTGTACTCTGTTTATTATTTAAAGAGACAGTAACGGTTTTGTTTAAAAACTTTTTTTTGCATTAATAGCCTGACTAAGGCCTAGATTTAGAGTTTGGCGGTAGAGGTTATTTGGAGTCACTCAAAAAAGGGTCTAACGCTCACTTTTCAGCCGCGACTTTTCCATACCGCAGATCCCCTTACGTCAATTGCGTATCCTATCTTTTCAATGGGATTTTTCTAACTCTGGTATTTAGAGTCGTGTCTGAAGTGAGCGTTAGAATTCTAACGACAAAACTCCAGCCGCAGAAAAAAGTCAGTAGTTAAGAGCTTTCTGGGCTAACGCCGGTACATAAAGCTCTTAACTACTGTACTCTAAAGTACACTAACACCCATAAACTACCTATGTACCCCTAAACCGAGGCCCCCCCCACATCGCCACCACTCGATTAAATTTTTTTAACCCCTAATCTGCCGACCGCCACCTACGTTATCCTTATGTACCCCTAATCTGCTGCCCCTAACACCGCCGACCCCTATATTATATTTATTAACCCCTAACCTGCCCCCCACAACGTTGCAGCCAGCTACCTACAATAATTAACCCCTAATCTGCCGACCGCAAAGCGCCGCTACTTAAGTTATCCTTATGTACCCCTAATCTGCTGCCCCTAACACCGCCAATCCCTATATTATATTTATTAACCGCTAATCTGCCCCCCTTAACATCGCCTCCACCTGCCTACACTTATTAACCCCTAATCTGCCGAGCGAACCGCACCGCTACTATAATAAAGTTATTAACCCCTAATCCGCCTCACTAACCCTATAATAAATAGTATTAACCCCTAATCTGCCCTCCCTAACATCGCCGACACCTAACTTCAATTATTAACCCCTAATCTGCCGACTGGAGCTCACCGCTATTCTAATAAATGTATTAACCCCTAAAGCTAAGTCTAACCCTAACACTAACACCCCCCTAACTTAAATATAATTTAAATCTAACGAAATTAATTAACTCTTATTAAATAAATTATTCCTATTTAAAGCTAAATACTTACCTGTAAAATAAATCCTAATATAGCTACAATATAAATTATAATTATATTATAGCTATTTTAGGATTAATATTTATTTTACAGGTAACTTTGTATTTATTTTAACCAGGTACAATAGCTATTAAATAGTTAAGAACTATTTAATAGCTAAAATAGTTAAAATAATTACAAAATTACCTGTAAAATAAATCCTAACCTAAGTTACAATTAAACCTAACACTATACTATCATTAAATTAATTAAATAAAATACCTACAATTACCTACAATTAAACCTAACACTACACTATCAATACATTAATTAAATACAATACCTACAAATAACTACAATGAAATAAACTAACTAAAGTACAAAAAATAAAAAAGAACTAAGTTACAAAAAATAAAAAAATATTTACAAACATAAGAAAAATATTACAACAATTTTAAACTAATTACACCTACTCTAAGCCCCCTAATAAAATAACAAAGACGCCCAAAATAAAAAAATGCCCTACCCTATTCTAAATTACTAATGTTCAAAGCTCTTTTACCTTACCAGCCCTGAACAGGGCCCTTTGCGGGGCATGCCCCAAGAAGTTCAGCTCTTTTGCCTGTAAAAAAAAAACATACAATACCCCCCCCAACATTACAACCCACCACCCACATACCCCTAATCTAACCCAAACCCCCCTTAAATAAACCTAACACTAAGCCCCTGAAGATCATCCTACCTTGTCTTCACCTCACCGGCGGGTATCACCGATCGGTCCTGGCTCCAAAATCTTCATCCAACCCAAGCGGGGGCTGGCGATCCATCATCCGGTGGCTGAAGAGGTCCAGAAGAGGCTCCAAAGTCTTCATCCTATCCGGGAAGAAGAGTAGATCCGGACCGGCAACCATCATCTTCCAAGCGGCATCTTCTAAGTATCTTCATCCGATGAGGACCGGCTCCATCCTGAAGACCTCCACCGCGGACCCATCTTCATCCGGCGACGTCCAACTGAAGAATGACGGTTCCTTTAAGGGACGTCATCCAAGATGGCGTCCCTTGAATTCCGATTGGCTGATAGGATTCTATCAGCCAATCGGAATTAAGGTAGGAATATTCTGATTGGCTAATGGAATCAGCCAATCAGAATCAAGTTCAATCCGATTGGCTGATCCAATCAGCCAATCAGATTGAGCTCGCATTCTATTGGCTGTTCCAATCAGCCAATAGAATGCAAGCTCAATCTGATTGGCTGATTGGATCAGCCAATCGGATTGATCTTGATTCTGATTGGCTGATTCCATCAGCCAATCAGAATATTCCTACCTTAATTCCGATTGGCTGATAGAATCCTATCAGCCAATCGGAATTCGAGGGACGCCATATTGGATGACGTCCCTTAAAGGAACCGTCATTCTTCAGTTGGACGTCGCCGGATGAAGATGGGTCCGCGGTGAAGGTCTTCAGGATGGAGCCGGTCCGAAGATAGAAGATGCCGCTTGGAAGATGATGGTTGCCGGTCCGGATCTACTCTTCTTCCCGGATAGGATGAAGACTTTGGAGCCTCTTCTGGACCTCTTCAGCCACTGGATGATGGATCGCCAGCCCCCGCTTGGGTTGGATGAAGATTTTGGAGCCAGGACCGATCGGTGATACCCGGTGAGGTGAAGACAAGGTAGGATGATCTTCAGGGGCTTAGTGTTAGGTTTATTTAAGAGGGGTTTGGGTTAGATTAGGGGTATGTGGGTGGTGGCTTGTAATGTTGGGGGGGGGTATTGTATGTGTTTTTTTTTACAGGCAAAAGAGCTGAACTTCTTGGGGCATGCCCCGCAAAGGGCCCTGTTCAGGGCTGGTAAGGTAAAAGAGCTTTGAACTTTAGTAATTTAGAATAGGGTAGGGCATTTTTTATTTTGGGGGTCTTTGTTATTTTATTAGGGGGCTTAGAGTAGGTGTATGTAATTAGTTTAAAATTGTTGTAATATTTTTCTTATGTTTGTAAATATTTTTTTATTTTTTGTAACTTAGTTCTTTTTTATTTTTTGTACTTTAGTTAGTTTATTTCATTGTAGTTATTTGTAGGTATTGTATTTAATTAATGTATTGATAGTGTAGTGTTAGGTTTAATTGTAGGTAATTGTAGGTATTTTATTTAATTAATTTAATGATAGTATAGTGTTAGGTTTAATTGTAACTTAGGTTAGGATTTATTTTACAGGTAATTTTGTAATTATTTTAACTATTTTAGCTATTAAATAGTTCTTAACTATTTAATAGCTATTGTACCTGGTTAAAATAAATACAAAGTTACCTGTAAAATAAATATTAATTCTAAAATAGCTATAATATAATTATAATTTATATTGTAGCTATATTAGGATTTATTTTACAGGTAAGTATTTAGCTTTAAATAGGAATAATTTATTTAATAAGAGTTAATTAATTTCGTTAGATTTAAATTATATTTAAGTTAGGGGGGTGTTAGTGTTAGGGTTAGACTTAGCTTTAGGGGTTAATACATTTATTAGAATAGCGGTGAGCTCCAGTCGGCAGATTAGGGGTTAATAATTGAAGTTAGGTGTCGGCGATGTTAGGGAGGGTAGATTAGGGGTTAATACTATTTATTATAGGGTTAGTGAGGCGAATTAGGGGTTAATAACTTTATTATGATAGCGGTGCGGTCCGCTCGGCAGATTAGGGGTTAATAAGTGTAGGCAGGTGGAGGCGACATTGTGGGGGGCAGATTAGGGGTTAATAAATATAATATAGGGGTCGGCGGTGTTAGGGGCAGCAGATTAGGGGTACATAAGGATAATGTAAGTAGCAGCGGTTTACGGAGCGGCAGATTAGGGATTAAAAATAATATGCAGGGGTCAGCGATAGCGGGGGCAGCAGATTAGGGGTTAATAAGTGTAAGGCTAGGGGTGTTTAGACTCGGGGTACATGTTAGGGTGTTAGGTGCAGACGTAGGAAGTGTTTCCCCATAGCAAACAATGGGGCTGCGTTAGGAGCTGAACGCTGCTTTTTTGCAGGTGTTGGGTTTTTTTTCAGCTCAAACAGCCCCATTGTTTCCTATGGGGGAATCGTGCACGAGCACGTTTTTGAGGCTGGCCGCCTCCGTAAGCAACTCTGGTATCGAGAGTTGAAGCTCCGTTAAATATGCTCTACGCTCCTTTTTTGGAGCCTAACGCAGCCTTTATGTGGACTCTCAATACCAGAGTTATTTTTATGGTGCGGCCAGAAAAAAGCCAGCGTTAGCTACGCGGGTCCTTACCGACAAAACTCTAAATCTAGCCGTAAGTCTGTCTAACATGTCTGTACCTTCAGATAGATTATGTTCTGTGTGTATGGAGGCCAAGGTGATTCCCCCTTTAAATGTATGTGAAAATTGTGCCATGGCGTCCAAACAAAGTAAGGACAGTAATGTCACATTTAATAAGGTTGCCCAATATGATTCTTCAAATGAAGGTAGTGGGGATAGTTCATCTTCCTCTCCTTCTGTGTCAACACCAGTTATGCCCGCGCTGGCGACACCTAGTACATCTAGCGCGCCAATGCTTGTTACTATGCAACAATTAACTGCAGTAATGGATAATTCTATAGCAAATCTTTTATCCAAGCTGCCAACACTTCCCAGAAAGCGTGATTGCTCAGTTTTGAATACAGAGGATGAGCAAGTGGGCGCTGATGATAGTTTATCTGTAATACCCTCACACCAGTCTGAATTTGCAGTGAGGGAGGGGCTCTCTGAGGGAGAAATTTCTGATTCAGGAAAAGTTTCTCAGCAGGCAGAACCTGATATAGTGACGTTTAAATTTAAGTTAGAACATCTCCGCGCCCTGCTTAAGGAGGTGCTAACTACTCTTGACGATTGCGACTCTTTGGTAATTACAGAGAAATTGTGCAAAATGGACAAATTCCCAAGAGGGTGGCGGACATAGTGAACAAGGAGTGGGAGAAGCCAGGTATACCTTTTGTCCCACCTCCTATATTTAAGAAAATGTTCCCCATTGTCGACCCCAGAAGGGACGCATGGCAAACAGTCCCTAAGGTTGAAGGAGCAGTTTCTACGTTGGCCAAGCGCACGACTATTCCCATTGAGGACAGTTGTGCTTTCAAAGATCCTATGGATAAAAAATTGGAAGGATTGCTTAAAAATATATTTGTTCAGCAAGGTTTCCTTCTTCAGCCAATTTCGTGCATTATTCCTGTCACCACGGCGGCGTCTTTTTGGTTCGAGGAACTAGAAAATTTGCTCAATAAGGAGACTCCATATGAGGAAGTCATGGACAGAATTCACGCACTAAAGTTGGCTAATTCCTTTATTTTAGATGCCGCTTTGCAATTGGCGAAATTAGCATCGAAAAATTCAGGTTTTGCAATTGTGGCGCGCAGAGCGCTTTGGCTAAAATCTTGGTCGGCGAATGTGTCATCCAAGACAAAATTGCTTAATATTCCTTTCAAAGGTAAGACCCTTTTTGGGCCAGAATTGAAGGAGATTATTTCAGACATCACTTGGGGAAAGGGCCATGCCCTCCCACAGGATAGGCCTTTCAAGGCTAAGAACAAATCTAATTTTCGTTCCTTTCGCAACTTCAGGAACGGACCGTCTCCTAACTCTGCAGCCTCTAGAAAAGAGGGTAATGCTTCCCAGGCTAAGCCAGCATGGAAACCAATGCAAGGCTGGAACAAGGGTAAACAGGCCAAGAAGCCTGCTGCTGCTACCAAGACAGCATGAAGGGGTAGCCCCCGATCCGGGACCGGATCTAGTAGGGGGCAGACTTTCTCTCTTTGCTCAGGCTTGGGCAAAAGATGTTCAGGATCCCTGGGCACTAGAAATAGTCTCTCAGGGTTATCTTCTAGAATTTAAGGAACTTCCTCCAAGGGGAAAGTTCCACATGTCTCGCTTATCTTCAGACCAGATAAAGAGACAGGCATTCTTAAATTGCATAGGAAATCTATTAAAGATGGGAGTGATACACCCAGTTCCAACAGTGGAACAAGGTCAGGGGTTTTACTCAAACCTGTTTGTAGTTCCCAAAAAAGAGGGAACTTTCAGACCAATTCTGGATTTAAAAATTCTAAACAAATTCCTCAGAGTTCCATCGTTCAAAATGGAAACCATTCGAACGATTTTACCAACAATCCAGGAGGGTCAATACATGACTACTGTGGATTTAAAGGATGCGTACCTACATATCCCTATCCACAAAGATCATCATCAGTTCCTAAGGTTCGCCTTTCTGGACAAACATTACCAGTTCGTGGCTCTTCCATTCGGTTTAGCCACTGCTCCCAGAATTTTCACAAAGGTGCTAGGGTCCCTTCTAGCGGTTCTAAAACCGAGGGGCATTGCAGTGGCACCTTACCTAGATGACATCCTAATCCAAGCGTCGTCCCTTTCCAGATCAAGGGCTCATACAGACATTGTATTAGCTTTTCTCAGGTCTCACGGGTGGAAGGTGAACATGGAAAAGAGTTCCCTGTCCCCGTCTACAAGAGTTCCTTTTCTGGGAACAATAATAGATTCTGTAGAAATGAAGATTTTTCTGACAGAGGTCAGAAAATTAAAGCTTCTAAATGCTTGTCAAGTTCTTCAATCTATTCCTCAGCCTTCCATAGCTCAGTGCATGGAAGTAATAGGTCTAATGGTTGCAGCAATGGACGTGGTTCCTTTTGCTCGAATTCATCTAAGACCATTGCAACTGTGCATGCTCAAACAGTGGAATGGGGATTATGCAGACTTGTCTCCCCAGATTCAAGTAGACCAGTTTACCAGAGACTCACTCCGTTGGTGGTTGACTCAGGATCACCTGTCTCAGGGAATGAGTTTCCGCAGACCAGAGTGGGTCATTGTCACGACCGACGCCAGTCTATTAGGCTGGGGTGCGGTCTGGAACTCCCTGAAAGCTCAGGGTCTATGGTCTCGGGAAGAGTCTCTTCTCCCGATAAACATTCTGGAACTGAGAGCGATATTCAATGCGCTCCGGGCTTGGCCTCAACTAGCGAAGGCCGGATTCATAAGATTTCAGTCGGACAACATGACGACTGTAGCTTACATCAATCATCAGGGAGGAACAAAGAGTTCCTTGGCGATGAGAGAGGTATCCAAGATCATCAAATGGGCGGAGGATCACTCCTGCCATCTATCTGCAATTCACATCCCAGGAGTAGACAACTGGGAGGCGGATTATTTGAGTCGTCAGACTTTCCATCCGGGGGAGTGGGAACTCCACCCGGAGGTCTTTGCCCAGTTAACTCAATTATGGGGCATTCCAGACATGGATCTGATGGCGTCTCGTCAGAACTTCGAGGTTCCTCGCTACGGGTCCAGATCCAGGGATCCCAAGGCGACACTGGTGGATGCATTAGTGGCGCCTTGGTCGTTCAACCTAGCTTATGTGTTTCCACTGTTTCTTCTCCTTCCCAGGCTTGTAGCCAGGATCAAACAGGAGAAGGCCTCAGTGATTCTGATAGCTCCTGCGTGGCCACGCAGGACTTGGTATGCAGACCTGGTTAATATGTCATCGGCTCCACCATGGAAGCTACCTTTGAGACAGGATCTTATAGTACAAGGTCCATTCGAACATCCAAATCTAGTCTCTCTGCAGCTGACTGCTTGGAAATTGAACGCTTGATTTTATCTAAGCGTGGGTTTTCAGATTCAGTTATAGATACTCTGGTCAAAGCCAGAAAACCTGTGACTAGGAAAATTTACCATAAAATATGGAAAAATATATATCTGTTGGTGTGAATCCAAGGGATTCTCTTGGAGTAAAATTAAAATTCCTAAGATTCTTTCCTTTCTCCAAGAGGATTTGGATAAAGGGTTGTCAGCGAGTTCTCTAAAAGGACAAATATCTGCTTTGTCTGTTTTGTTATACAAACGCCTGGCAGCTGTGCCAGATGTACAAGCTTTTGTACAGGCCTTAGTCAGAATCAAGCCTGTTTACAGACCCATGACTCCTCCATGGAGTCTAAATTTAGTTCTTTAAGTTCTTCAAGGGGTTCCGTTTGAACCTCTACATTCCATAGATATTAAGTTACTATCTTGGAAAGTTCTGTTTTTGGTTGCTATTTCTTCTGCTAGAAGAGTTTCTGAATTGTCTGCTTTGCAGTGTGATCCACCCTATCTGGTATTCCATGCAGATAAGGTTGTTTTGCGTACCAAACCTGGTTTTCTTCCAAAAGTGGTTTCCAACAGGAATATTTACCAGGAAATAGTTGTTCCTTCTCTGTGTCCGAATCCAGTTTCGAAGAAGGAACGTTTGTTACACAATCTAGATGTGGTCCGTGCTTTAAAATTCTATTTAGATGCAACAAAGGATTTCAGACAGACTTCATCTTTATTTGTCGTTTATTCTGGTAAGAGGAGAGGACAGAAAGCTACTGCTACCTCTCTTTCTTTTTGGCTGAAGAGCATCATCCGATTGGCTTATGAGACTGCCGGACGGCAGCCTCCTGAACGAATTACAGCTCACTCTACTAGAGCTGTGGCTTCCACATGGGCCTTCAAGAACGAGGCTTCTGTTGATCAGATATGTAAGGCAGCGACTTGGTCTTCTCTGCACACTTTTGCCAAATTTTACAAATTCGATACTTATGCTTCTTCGGAGGCTATTTTTGGGAGAAAGGTTTTGCAAGCCGTGGTGCCTTCCGTTTAGGTAACCTGACTTGTTCCCTCCCTTCATCAGTGTCCTAAAGCTTTGGTATTGGTTCCCACAAGTAAGGATGAAGCCGTGGACCGGACACACCAATGTAGGAGAAAACAGAATTTATGCTTACCTGATAAATTTCTTTCTCCTACGGTGTGTCCGGTCCACGGCCCGCCCTGGCTTTTAGTCAGGTTTCAAATTGTTTTTTTCTATACACTACAGTCACCACGGCACCCTATGGTTTTCTCCTTTTTCTCCTAACCGTCGGTCGAATGACTGGGGGGCGGAGCCAGAGGGGGAAGGGCTATATGGGCAGCTTTTGCTGTGCTCTCTTTGCCATTTCCTGTTAGGGAAGAGAATATTCCCACAAGAAAGGATAAAGCTGTGGACCGGACACACCGTAGGAGAAAGAAATTTATCAGGTAAGCATAAATTCTGTTTTTATTTAGTACTGGCAGACTTTCTGCCAGTACTTAAGATGGCGGGGACAATTGTGGGGTGGGGGAGGGAAGAGAGCTGTTTGGGAAAGATCAGGGGGTGGGATGTGTCAGGTGGGAGGCTGATATCTACACTAAAGCTAAAATTAACCCTGCAAGCTCCCTACAAGCTACCTAATTAACCCCTTCACTGCTGGGCATAATTCACGTGTGGTGCATAGCAGCATTTAGCGGCCTTCTAATTACCAAAAAAGCAACGACAAAGCCATATAAGTCTGCTATTTCTGAACAAAGGGGATCCCAGAGAAGCTTTTACAACAATTTGTGCCATAATAGCACAAGCTGTTTGTAAATAATTTCAGTGGGAAACCTAAAGTTTTTGACAAAATTTGTGAAAAAGTGAACTTTTTTTTTTATTTGATCGCATTTGGCGGTGATATGGTGGCATGAAATATACCAAAATGGGCCTAGATCAATACTTTGGGTTGTCTTCTTAAAAAAAATAAAAAAAATAATAATATATACATGTCAAGGGATATTCAGTAATAATAATAAAATAATTTCAGTGAGAAACCTAAAATTGTGAAAAAACATAATTTATGCTTACCTGATAAATTCCCTTCTCCTGTAGTGTAGTCAGTCCACGGGTCATCCATTACTTATGGGATTATATCTCCTCCCTAACAGGAAGTGCAAGAGGATCACCCAAGCAGAGCTGCTATATAGCTCCTCCCCTCTACATCATACCCAGTCATTCGACCGAAACCAACGAGAAAGGAGAAACTATAGGGTGCAGCGGTGACTGGAGTTTAATTTAAAATTTAGACCTGCCGTAAAAACAGGGCGGGCCGTGGACTGACTACACTACAGGAGAAAGGAATTTATCAGGTAAGCATAAATTATGTTTTCTCCTGTTAAGTGTAGTCAGTCCACGGGTCATCCATTACTTATGGGATACCAATACCAAAGCTAAAAGTACACGGATGACGGGAGGGACAGGCAGGATCTTTACACGGAAGGAACCACTGCCTGAAGAACCTTTCTCCCAAAAACAGCCTCTGAAGAAGCAAAAGTGTAAAATTTGTAAAATTTCGAAAAGGTGTGAAGTGAAGACCAAGTTGCAGCCTTGCAAATCTGTTCAACAGAGGCCTCATTTTTAAAGGCCCAAGTGGAAGCCACAGCTCTAGTAGAATGAGCTGTAATTCTTTCAGGAGGCTGCTGTCCAGCAGTCTCATAGGCTAAACGTATTATGCTACGAAGCCAGAAAGAGAGAGAGGTAGCCGAAGCTTTTTGACCTCTCCTCTGTCCAGAATAAACGACAAACAGGGAAGAAGTTTGGCGAAAATCTTTAGTTGCCTGCAAATAAAATTTCAGGGCACGGACGACGTCCAGATTGTGCAGAAGTCGTTCCTTCTTTGAAGAAGGGTTAGGACACAATGATGGAACAACAATCTCTTGATTGATATTCCTGTTAGTGACTACCTTAGGTAAGAACCCAGGTTTAGTACGCAGAACTACCTTGTCTGAATGAAAAATCAGATAAGGAGAATCACAATGTAAGGCCGATAACTCAGAGACTCTTCGAGCCGAGGAAATAGCCATCAAAAACAGAACTTTCCAAGATAACAGCTTGATATCAATGGAATGAAGGGGTTCAAACGGAACACCCTGTAAAACGTTAAGAACTAAGTTTAAGCTCCACAGCGGAGCAACAGTTTTAAACACAGGCTTAATCCTGGCCAAAGCCTGACAAAAAGCCTGAACGTCTGGAACTTCTGACAGACGTTTGTGTAAAAGGATGGACAGAGCTGAGATCTGTCCCTTTAACGAACTAGCAGATAAACCCTTTTCTAAACCTTCTTGTAGAAAAGACAATATCCTAGGAATCCTAACCTTACTCCATGAGTAACTCTTGGATTCGCACCAATGCAAGTATTTACGCCATATTTTATGGTAAATTTTCCTGGTAACAGGTTTCCTAGCCTGTATTAAGGTATCAATCACTGACTCCGAGAATCCACGCTTTGATAGAATCAAGCGTTCAATCTCCATGCAGTCAGCCTCAGAGAAATTAGATTTGGATGTTTGAAAGGACCCTGAATCAGAAGGTCCTGTCTCAGAGGCAGAGACCATGGTGGACAGGACGACATGTCCACTAGATCTGCATACCAGGTCCTGCGTGGCCACGCAGGCGCTATTAGAATCACTGATGCTCTCTCCTGTTTGATTCTGGCAATCAATCGAGGAAGTATCGGGAAGGGTGGAAACACATAAGCCATGTTGAAGACCCAAGGTGCTGTCAGAGCATCTATCAGTACCGCTCCCGGGTCCCTGGACCTGGATCCGTAACAAGGAAGCTTGGCGTTATGGCGAGACGCCATGAGATCCAGATCTGGTTTGCCCCAACGCCGAAGCAGTTGGGCAAATACCTCCGGATGAAGTTCCCACTCCCCCGGATGAAAAGTCTGACGACTTAGGAAATCCGCCTCCCAGTTCTCCACGCCTGGGATGTGGATCGCTGACAGGTGGCAAGAGTGAGACTCTGCCCAGCGAATTATCTTTGAGACTTCCATCATCGCTAGGGAACTCCTTGTCCCTCCCTGATGGTTGATGTAAGCCACAGTCGTGATGTTGTCCGACTGAAACCTGATGAACCTCAGAGTTGCTAACTGAGGCCAAGCCAGAAGGGCATTGAAAACTGCTCTTAATTCCAGAATGTTTATTGGAAGGAGTCTCTCCTCCTGAGTCCATGATCCCTGAGCCTTCAGGGAATTCCAGACAGCGCCCCAACCTAGCAGGCTGGCGTCTGTTGTTACAATCGTCCAATCTGGCCTGCTGAAGGGCATCCCCCTGGACAGATGTGGCCGAGAAAGCCACCATAGAATTGAATCTCTGGTCTCTTGATCCAGATTCAGCATAGGGGACAAATCTGAGTAATCCCCATTCCACTGACTTAGCATGCACAATTGCAGTGGTCTGAGATGCAGGCGTGCAAAAGGTACTATGTCCATTGCCGCTACCATTAAGCCGATTACCTCCATGCATTGAGCCACTGACGGGTGTTGAATGGAATGAAGGACACGGCAAGCATTTAGAAGTTTTGTTAACCTGTCCTCTGTCAGGTAAATTTTCATTTCTACAGAATCTATAAGAGTCCCCAAGAAGGGAACTCTTGTGAGTGGCAATAGAGAACTCTTTTCTACGTTCACCTTCCACCCATGCGACCTTAGAAATGCCAGAACTAACTCTGTATGAGACTTGGCAGTTTGGAAACTTGACGCTTGTATCAGAATGTCGTCTAGGTACGGAGCTACCGATATTCCTTGCGGGCTTAGTACCGCCAGAAGAGAGCCCAGAACCTTTGTAAAGATTCTTGGGGCCGTAGCTAACCCGAAGGGAAGAGCTACAAACTGGTAATGCCTGTTTAGGAAGGCAAACCTTAGGTACCGATAATGATCCTTGTGAATCGGTATGTGAAGGTAGGCATCCTTTAAATCCACTGTGGTCATGTACTGACCCTTTTGGATCATAGGTAAGATTGTCCGAATAGTTTCCATTTTGAACGATGGAACTCTTAGGAATTTGTTTAGGATCTTTAAGTCCAAAATTGGTCTGAAGGTTCCCTCTTTTTTGGGAACCACAAACAGATTTGAGTAAAACCCTTGTCCGTGTTCCGACCGCGGAACTGGGTGGATCACTCCCATTAGTAAAAGGTCTTGTACACAGCGTAGAAACGCCTCTTTCTTTATCTGGTTTGCTGACAACCTTGAAAGATGAAATCTCCCTTTTGGAGGAGAAGCTTTGAAGTCCAGAAGATATCCCTGAGATATGATCTCTAACGCCCAGGGATCCTGGACATCTCTTGCCCAAGCCTGGGCGAAGAGAGAAAGTCTGCCCCCCACTAGATCCGTTTCCGGATCGGGGGCCCTCACTTCATGCTGTCTTAGAGGCAGCAGCAGGCTTTCTGGCCTGCTTGCCCTTGTTCCAGGACTGGTTAGGTTTCCAGCCCTGTCTGTAGCGAGCAACAATTCCTTCCTGTTTTGGAGCGGAGGAAGTTGATGCTGCTCCTGCCTTGAAGTTACGAAAGGCACGAAAATTAGACTGTTTAGCCCTTGGTTTGGCCCTGTCTTGAGGCAGGGCATGGCCCTTACCTCCAGTAATGTCAGCGATAATTTCTTTCAAACCGGGCCCGAATAATGTCTGCCCTTTGAAAGGTATGTTAAGCAATTTAGATTTAGAAGTCACATCGGCTGACCAGGATTTAAGCCACAGCGCTCTACGCGCTTGAATGGCGAATCCGGAGTTCTTAGCCGTAAGCTTAGTTATATGTACTACGGCATCAGAAATAAATGAATTAGCTAGCTTAAGGACTTTAAGCTTGTCTATAATCTCATCCAATGGAGCTGAGCTAATGGTCTCTTCCAGAGACTCAAACCAGAATGCCGCCGCAGCCGTGACAGGCGCAATGCATGCAAGGGGTTGTAATATAAAACCTTGTTGAACAAACATTTTCTTAAGGTAACCCTCTAACTTTTTATCCATTGGATCTGAAAAAGCACAGCTATCCTCCACCGGGATAGTGGTGCGCTTAGCCAGAGTAGAAACTGCTCCCTCCACCTTAGGGACCGTCTGCCATAAGTCCCGTGTGGTGGCGTCTATTGGAAACATTTTTCTAAATATAGGAGGGGGTGAAAAAGGCACACCGGGTCTATCCCACTCCTTGTTAATAATTTCTGTAAGCCTCTTAGGTATAGGAAATACATCAGTACACACCGGTACCGCATAGTATCTATCCAGCCTACATAATTTCTCTGGAATTGCAACCGTGTTACAATCATTCAGAGCCGCTAAAACCTCCCCTAGTAAAACACGGAGGTTCTCAAGCTTAAATTTAAAATTTGAAATGTCTTAGTCCAGTTTACTTGGATCAGATCCGTCACCCACAGAATGAAGCTCTCCGTCCTCATGTTCTGCAAATTGTGACGCAGTATCAGACATGGCTCTATTATTATCAGCGCACTCTGTTCTCACCCCAGAGTGGTCGCGTTTACCCCTAAATTCTGGCAATTTAGATAATACTTCAGTCATAACATTAGCCATGTCTTGCAAAGTGATTTGTATGGGTCGCCCTGATGTACTTGGCGCCACAATATCACGCACCTCCTGAGCGGGAGACGAAGGTACTGACACGTGAGGAGAGTTAGTCGGCATAACTTCCCCCTCGTTGTCTGGTGAAATTTTCTTTACATGTACAGATTGGCTTTTATTTAAAGTAGCATCAATGCAATTAGTACACAAATTTCTATTGGGCTCCACATTGGCCTTTAAACATATTGCACAAAGAGATTCCTCTGTGTCAGACATGTTTAAACAAACTAGCAATTAGACTAGCAAGCTTGGAAAATACTTTTCAAATAAATTTACAAGCAATATAAAAAACGTTACTGTGCCTTTAAGAAGCACAAAAAACTGTCACAGTTGAAATAACAATGAACCAAATTAGTTATAGCAACCAAATTTTAACAGTAAATGCATTAAGTTAGCAAAGGATTGCACCCACCAGCAAATGGATGATTAACCCCTTAGTACCCAAAAACGGATAACAATTTAATATAAGCGTTTTTATCACAGTCAAAACACAGTCTCACAGGTCTGCTGTGAGTGATTACCTCCCTCAAAACTAGTTTTGGAGACCCCTGGGCTCTGTAGAGACGTCCTGGATCATGGAGGAAGAAATAGGAAGACTGTGACTGAATTTTTACTGCGCAATAAAGCGCCAAAATAGGCCCCTCCCACTCATAATACAACAGTGGGGAAGCTCAGTAAACTGATTTTATTCATAAACAAACGACAGCCATGTGGAAAAATAATGCCCATAAAGTTTTATCACCAAGTACCTCAGAGAAAAACGATTAACATGCCAGTAAACGTTTAAATATAAAATTATGAAATGTTATTAATAAGCCTGCTGCTAGTCGCTTTCACTGCAGTGGAGGCTCAAATATAAGTTAAATGTATACAGTATTTTCTTAGTGAAGTTCCATTCCCCAGAAATACCTCAGTGTAAACATACATACATATCAGCCTGATACCAGTCACTACTACTGCATTTAAGGCTGCACTTACATTACATCGGTATCAGCAGTATTTTCTCAGTCAATTCCATTCCTTAGAAAATAATATACTGCAACATACCTCCTTGCAGGTGAACCCTGCCCGCTGTCCCCTGTTCTGAAGTTACCTCACTCCTCAGAATGGCCGAGAACAGCAAATGGATCTTAGTTACGACCGCTAAGATCATACACAAACTCAGGTAGATTCTTCTTCTAATGCTGCCTGAGAAAGAACAACACACTCCGGTGCTGTTTAAAATAACAAACTTTTGATTGAAGAAATAAAAACTAAGTTTAACAACCACAGTCCTCTCACACGTCCTATCTATTAGTTAGGTGCAAGAGAATGACTGGGTATGACGTAGAGGGGAGGAGCTATATAGCAGCTCTGCTTGGGTGATCCTCTTGCACTTCCTGTTAGGGAGGAGATATAATCCCATAAGTAATGGATGACCCGTGGACTGACTACACTTAACAGGAGAAATGTAAAGTTTTTTTTTATTATTTGCTCGCATTTGGCGGTGAAATGGTGGCATGAAATATACCAAAATGGGCCTAGATCAATACTTGGGGTTGTCTACTACACTACGCTAAAGCTAAAATTAACCCTACAAGCTCCCTACAAGCTCCCTAATTAACCCCTTCACTGCTGGGCATAAAACACGTGTGGTGCGCAGCGGCATTTAGCGGCCTTCTAATTACCAAAAAGCAACCCCAAAGCCATATAAGTCTGCTATTTCTGAACAAAGGGGATCCCAGAGAAGCATTTACAACCATTTGTGTCACAATTGCAGAAGCTGTTTGTAAATAATTTCAGTGGGAAACCTAAAGTTTGTGACAAAATTTGTGAAAAAGTGAACTTTTTTTTTTATTTGATCGCATTTGGCGGTGATATGGGGGCATGAAATATACCAAAATGGGCCTAGATCAATACTTTGGGTTGTCTTCTTAAAAAAAAAAAAAAAAAAAAAAATTATATATGCGTCAAGGGATATTCAGGTATTCCTGACAAGTATCAGGGTTCCAATGTAACTAGCGCTAATTTTGAAAAAAAAGTGGTTTGGAAATAGCAAAGTGCTAGTTGCATTTATTGCCCTATAACTTGCAAAAAAAGCAAAGAACATGTAAACATTGGGTATTTCTAAACTCAGGACAAAATTTAGAAACTATTTAGCATGGGTGTTTTTGGTGATTGTAGATGTGTAACAGATTTTGGGGGTCAAAGTTAGAAAAAGTGTGGGTTTTTTTTGGGCCACTAAACCCAAAATCTTTCTTTCATGATTCAGCTAGAGAATAGAAATTTAAACAACATTACAATTTACTTCCATAATTTATTTTGCTTCATTTTTTAAATATCCTTATTTGAAGAAAAAGCAATGTACATGGTGAGCCAATCACATGATGCTTCTATGTGCAGCAACCAATCAGCAGCTAGTGAGCATATCTAGATATGCTTTTCATCAAAGAATATCAAGAGAATAAAACAAATTAGATAATATAAGTAAATTAGAAAGATGTTTAACATTGCATTCTCTTTCTAAATCATAAAAGAAAAAATGTGGGTGGCATGTCCCTTTAATTATTATTTGCTCACATTTTAAAAATTTATATTAATAAAAATAAATAACATGAGGAATCAAACACTCATGGATAATATAGAATTCATTAGCTGACATGTTTTACTTTTGCACTTTAATTTTTGCTTCTAATAACTATTACAGTTTTTCATTTATTGTTTTGTGTGTGTGTATACAACGAAAAATGTTTAAAGGAACATGAAAACCAAATGTTGTCTTTGATTCAGATAGAGCATGTGATTTTTAAAAACTTTCCAGTGCACTTCTATTAGCTAATTTGTGTTGTTTTCTTGGTATTCATTGTCAAAAAGGATACCGAGGTAGGCTTAGGAGATACTGATTGGACATAAATGCAATTCACCCTGTGTGTTCACCAAGCTCCCAGTAGTGCTTTGCTGCTACTTCAACAAAAGATGCCAAGAAAATGAAGCAAATTAGATAGAAGTAAATTGGAAAGTTGTTTAAAATTGCATTCTCTATATGAATAATAAATTAAACATTTTGGTTTTCAAGTCCCTTTAATTGATGATGATGTTATCAGTAACTTTATAATAGCATGAAAAAATAAGGTTCCTGTGAAGCATGAGTATTATATAAGCAGAATCTATCAATAAGAGATCTCTTTTTGACCCAGGCTGGCAAAAGAGAAATTTAAATAAGTGCCCCAGGACATATGTACTGTCTGGTTGGTATTTCTTTTGTATTGCTGATGTTACCTAATTAAGAAATAATAAGTGTGACCTATCTTCTTTTACGTCTGTTGAGCTAGTTAGTATACTACTTTATTGCACCAGAGTTTATAGTTGGTATCACATTAGGTGCAGGATCCTGTTATAATCTAGGCCTCAGGGATACTATAATCTGTTGGTTGCCTGCTGAGTCTGCTACATAATGGTATTAACGTTTCTTTCTCACTATCAAGAATACTACGTTGTTTCCCTGAACCTGCAGAAATAGGCTAAATCCCTCTCACAAACTATACATGTATTTTGGGGTAAATAAATTATAAATGATGCTTTCATGATACATTTGTTAATAATAGATATAGTGCTAGAAACTTGCATTTTTTTTGTCGCAACATCAAAGTTCTTCTGACCAGTTTGATTCAAAGAACAACACTTAGCGCTGCCGAATCTGTTGGCGCTCTACAAATAACCGATAATAATAATAACTTATAGGAAAATCACACCACCCTACAACCTACTCAAACCTGTCCTAAGCCCTGTCATAAATATATTTTTCAGAGATTAATACCCTTTGCTGCCAGTAACAAACAATGCAATTATTTTATAAATATGACCACCTCCAGAAAAAGTAAAGCTGTGTATATACAAAAATGAAAAGCTCGAGGAGTTGCACTTGTTGGCACCAGTTTAATGCTTGGGGCATAGACACACTTTAAAAATATAGCAACCATTCAGGGGAAATACAAATTGGGCATTTTAGGGTCTATTTTCTTTTTAAAGATTTTACTGGATAGCTGGCTAAAATATTGGACTGTCCAGTTCAATACCTGACAACCCTGTCAGGAATGCATGGAGGGTCATGCTTCACTACACAGGCTGACTGTATGAAATGCTGCAAAATGTTGCATCAGAGGAATCTTGGTATATTTTACAATCTGACCAATCTTTGAGTGAAATAGTGGGAGATAAAGTACAAGTAGGGTACCGGAGAGCACCAAATCTAAAAGAAATGATTAGCCCAAGCCACTTAAAAGGCAACAGAACCAGAACTCCACTTAGACATGGTTCCTATAAATGTGGAACGTGCAGCACATGTAGCTTCATGAAGAAAACAAATCAAATAGGAGACCGTTTTGGTAAAATCCATCAAATTAAATCCCACATCAATTGTACTACAGAAGGAGTGATTTATGTACTCCAATGTACATGTTTAAAATACTATGTTGGTATGACGACTAGGAAAATCAGAACCCGACTGCAGGAACATCTTAGAAATATCAAAAATGCAGCCAATGACAGCAAAGCAGGGAAAACTATCACCTCAGTTGCAAGACATTTTCTTAAAAGGCACAAATCCAGGCAATCAGACCTCCAATGTTGGGGGATACAGAAGATTGACCTTGGTATACGGGGGGGCAATACTGAACAGGCCCTTTTGAAAGCTGGAAGTAGATGGATTTATTTATTGAATACCATCCAACCGCATGGACTTAATGAAAATAATAACTTTGTGGCATTCCTTTAATTTCCATACTTTAGTTCCACATACAGCTACCTGGTTAACATTAACTTCCTTTGTTTTGTCTTTTTGTGTTCCTGACATCCATAAAATATTAAATCTATGTGTTAATATATTAATCCCAATGCCTAAAACCATGGGATATTTAAGATCCAAATGTGTGTATATTTGTATATGTATAAATATTTATATGTATACATTTACATACATGTGTGTGCTATGTACATGTATATATGTGCATAAACACACTCACTTTGGTAATCTCAGCTTATCTGCTAACTGCTTGTATTTAATAAGAAGAAGCACAGAATAACTAGTGCCTTCCCAACACAGAAGCATGCACATAAGCTAATTTGGTATAAAATTTGTTTTTAATAATGTTTCTTTAATACCCACTATTATTACACACCAGTATTTAGAACTGAGATAAAAACACAAGAGAACAATGTTCTCAAAATTTAAAAAAAAAAATTCCCTAGTATTATCAAATTTTTTTAATTTGTCATAATTTTTATTATTATTATTCCATGTACACAATTTCTATATTTTTCATTTTATTCAATAATGTCATTACAGCACCTCACTAAGTGCACCAATGTATTTTTTGCACAATGCACAGTATCAAGTGCCACTATTATTATCATGTGTATATTACACTTACAAAATCCTAATGTTGAATTTCACCTCTGTTTTACACTAAATATGTCAACAGTTGTTTGGTAAATTAACATCACTTTCACTAGCACTTCATGCAGCTAACGAGCAGCTGTGTATTCCTACAATATTTATTTTTGTATCTTTAACACCCAGTATTTATTATCAACACATAATATTCCCTTTTCGTTTTATGTAAACAATACTAATTGCGATATGGATGCAGGACACAAGTACCTGTTTAAGATGAGCATACATGACAATGTTTAGGACCCAGAGAGTTCTTAGATATGGGTCCGTATGACGTCACCCAGGAGGCGGTATACTATGGAACCAACATTATTTAAAGCCAGTCTCGCGCGCCGCACGCGCACCCTTTGAAAAAGCCGACAAGCGGCGAAACATGTTAGGGAATTGGTGAGGGGCCCAGTGAGCTCCTGTGTTTTAGGAAGCGTTTTAGAGGGGAACGACCAGCGTGTCCCAGCAGCTTATACTCCGCATATTACCGCTATACTCTCAACAGTTTGGTTATGGCAGTGAACGTGTAATCCAGTTATTTAGTGTGCAGCACATCTATGCATATTGCGTTATATTGAGGTACCGATAACATGCAGCACTCTGATTATAGATACTTTAAATAAACTTTATTCACATTACTGGTTCTGATCCAGAGTATACTTTGAATCATTAACCCCTAAGATATTTCATGCAGCGTGTTGACTGCAGACATCAGTTTACTTGTGATGTGATAATCTTTACCGGTATTTAATTTTCAAATCTTTATTACTTCAACAAATGTGCTACCTGTGATTCAGTAAGTTAATTAAACACTAGTATATATACACAGTGTTTATGTACAATCATTACTAACGGTGGCAACAACTCAGTTACAAAGTGAATCAGAGACACACAGCTGCAACATACATATGTGAATCACAAACATAATAAAGGATCTACCCCAACCACTTCGTACTAAGCTAGCATTTAATCAATTGTATGGGTATTACAAATGGTAAGCTAGTAATTCTATCACCCCACTTAAAATAATTATAAGCTACTCCAATTATATGGAGGTTCTCATATTGTGCAGAAGGCTGGTTGCAGAATGTACATTTAGAACCGGCTTCAATTACAATTTGTAACTATCTCAGACTATGCAGCACACTGACTGCAAATACTATGAGTAGATTAAGCACACAAATTGTAAGTGCGATATTTGCTGATATTTGAATCCATAACCTCCAATATTTAACCTATGTGGCTACTATTGATCCAGTGGGATAAAGTACACATATATACACATAGTGGCTATGGGCAACCAATCTCATTTTTAAGTTGGTAACAATTGTAGCTATATAACCAAGTATAGATACTGAGCGGCAGCATATAAATGTGAATTATTAATATCAAAGGGCGTGAACAGACCACTCGTATCCAACTGATATTTGGTACATATAACCAATCATAAGACAACGAATGGCAGTGCATGAATGTGAATTGCTAATACTAATGTGAATTACTAATATCAAAGGGCGTGAATAGACCACTCGTATCCAACTGATATTTGGTATATATAACCAACCAGAAGACACCGAATGGCAGTGCATGGATGTGAATTGCTAATATTAAAGGGCTTGAATAGACCATTTGTATCCAACTGACATTTGGTGTAACCCCAATAATAGCCTGTGAAGTTAGACAGCATACCCGCCGAATCTAATTAATGTGGTGACTAACTGCATTAGGTTACCAATGTAACTTATACAGATCCTTAAATATATATATATATAGAGTAATACTCAATCCTAAATTTTATGCTCACTAATATCCCTATTTCACTCTGAGCTGTTGAATCATACTGATAAGTACCTAGGAGTAATAACTGTTTAGTTGCATATATAGCAGCATCCTTAACAAATATCTCTGAAGAGATTTGGATACTTAGCTTGCTATATTACCTGTATCATGTACTATTACTACTATTATTTAGTCCAACTAACACGCTGATCTATATCCCCCCTATTCGTAGTTTTAATTGTGTGTTTTGTATATGTTTATGTACATTTTAATATAGTACAAATAAAAGTTAAATTTTAATGTGCATTTTTGCATTTTTTTCACTTCTATCTTGACCCATTTGCAAGTAAAATCCACCACAGTGGACAGTAGTTTTTTGTAATTCATCATACCTTTAGGTAACATTTATGAGATAGAACTCAGGAGTGCTATTCGTGTATTCTTTCTGAGGGGAGTTCACTCCTCTCTAGTTCAATCATCATAATAATTATTTGGTTGGTTCCCTTTGAGTTCTGTCATTAAACATTTATATACTGTTTTGTACATATTTTTGCAACAATTATATTTCTATCTATCAGAAGACACTTTCCCCATGATTTGGATTGCATTTATTTATTTTAAAGGGACATGAAACCCACTTTTTTTCTTTTATGATTCAGATAGAGCATACATTTTAAACATCTTTCCAGTTTACTTCTATTATCAATTGTGCTTCAGTCTCTTGGTATCCTTTATTGAAGGAACAACAATGCACTACTGGGAGATAGCTCAACACATAGGTAAGCCAATGACAAGAGGCATATATCTGCAGCCACCAATCAGCAGCTAGCTCTTGAGCTTACCTAGGTATTATTTTCAACATTAGATATCAAGATAGCAAATTAGATAATAGAAGTAAATTAGAAAAGTGTTTAACATTGTAAGCTCTGTCTGAATCATGAAAGAAAAATGTTGGGTTGTCCCTCCCTGTAAGCCTTACCTGAATAAAACTCCACTTTGACCTGTCTCACGTGGTAGGTACTGTACATCATATAATTTGAGGTTTTTACATTTTGAGTGAGGAGCTAGGCCTAGGCTATAAGTCTTGTACTTGTTTATTTCACATTTTAACAAATTATTATTATTTGTAAAATATGTTGAAATGTGTTTATCAAAAAGTTTATTCATGATAGCAATTTTTAATACCTAACAATTTTTAATCCTCAATGATCACATTTTTTTTTTTTATTTAATTTAAAAAAACTTTATTAACATATCCCTCGTTAACATTCTCCCTTCGCATATTACTTCCGCGTCCTTTTTTGCTCTTCTTCCTTATTGGTGCAGCCGTAGCTCATGTGACATTAGACGTCTGAAGTCAGAACCGCTGTTCTTTCTACTGACGCTGAAGATGGCGGCTAGGGCACCTGGTAAGGACAAGTAAATCATGTCCCATTCAGGGTAAGCGGGAGATGTTTGGATGGTGGTGAATGGGGTATTAAAGCCTCGGTGACTGCACGTAGGCAGGACCGTTCCGTTTGGTGGGTTTGATAAGCAGGGTGTGAGGAGAGGCTTCATGTCCTCCCGGTGACCTAGCTCCGAGGCCTCGTTTATACTGTACCATTGTACGTAAGCCGGTGCATTTTCATATTTGCCTTGTTAAATAATAATAAAAAAAAAAGTTGCCCTTTATAAATATGTTTCATTCGCTCTGCAAAATCATGTGGATTTTTTTTTAAATCTGTAGTGAAGTGGCGTATTAAATAATGTTAGGACTGACCTTCAGCTTATGTAAAACTGACATTTTATACACAAGATGATTAACTATCACACGACATACAATGTATAGATGTATTAACGCAAAACATAATATGATCTAGTAAGCAGCCCCCCCCCCCCCCCCCCCCCCCCATCGTAGTCTATTGATCTTTTAACCACATTGGCTGTAATGCCCCTAGTATCTATGTGGTTAAACCATCAATATATTGTTTTCCATAAAACATTCAACTGTTATACCAAAACCTGCCCTTGGAAAGTAAGACTTAATTCCCAGAGGCTGTATTTTTATCTGATAACCTAGTATTTATCAACACCTTTCTACCTTTGTAAACCATTGCTGTTTTGCATAATCCAGTGCAATTTTTATATTTGGGTTATATTTAAAATTAAATGTAAATTGTAAAATGTCATTGCAAATGTTATTAGACATCGTATGACCTATTAGACAACATGACTGATACTTTTTAAGCAATTTTTTTGTTATCCATTCTTTTCAGTTGCAGCATCAGGTCGCTTCCTTGATGGATTACGCAAGTGGTATTATAATATTGCAGGGTTCAACAAGCTTGGTGAGTAAATATTACCCTTTCTTAACGGAACTTTGATAATATGGCATAATTAGTGTTGTGACTTGCTGCATAGAGGTCATATCAAGATACATTATGTTTAAAAGGTCATAATAATGAAAAAAACACATGCTCAAATTTATAAGAGCATGTAATTTTAACACTAGGGACAGCCCAGCTCTGTGTTTAACCCCCGCTTAGAAGTCTCAGAGCACTGCTGGTCACAAGCAGAAACTACCACTTGCCAAATTAGCAATGATATTGCACAGCTGGGTTGTCTGACTACTTCTGCCTTTTGGGTCAGTGCAAATGTCTGCTTGAGTACAGCAGTGCTCTGCGGCACCTCAATGGTACTAAGTGTTTAACCCCAAACACACACACACACACACAGTTTGGATGTCACTAGTGTTAAACTGCCATATTCTAACAATTTAGGTTATGTATTTTTGTATTAGTGCCCTTTAATAATGGTGGCATTATATGTATTGCTTTTACTAGTAGTCTGCATCACATTCCAGATAATCTCCCAAGAGATTTCAGTATAGTACATACATACAGTATATCTGGGACTGCTACACTGCAGAAAGATTTTCATAGGGGGAGAAGGGATAGATTACCTACAGAAAATCTTGGAGGTGGGGAGGGGGAGCCACTACCCCACAGAAAAATGTTTTTTTTTTTTTATATATAAAATGTGAAACCTTATTTGAGTGTTAGGGGTGAATCCTACACTGCAAATAATAATTAAAAACAATGCCCTACAACTTCACATTAGCAGACTCTTTCAGTACCTAAGATGGCAATCTACACTATAGCTAAACCTTACAAGTTACCTGATTAACTCCTTCACTGCTAAGAATTTCAGAAGTGTGGTGCACAGCTGCAATTAGCAGCCTTCTAATTACCAAAAGGCAACGGCAAAGCCATGCATGTCTGCTATTTCTAAACAGAGAATCCCAAAGAAGCTTTTACAACCATTTTTGTTATGACTGCATACGTGGTATTTAAATTTCAGTGCATTTGGCAGTGAAATGGTGGCATGAAATATAACAAAATTGGCCTAGATCAATACCTTGGGTTGTCTACTAAACGCTCTCTCTATCTCTCTATCTCTCTCGTTTTGATAGATAAGTAAATAAAAAAAAAAAGGCTTCATCTGTTTAAATGGAGTGATAGCAAAAAATGCTAAAAATGCTCTGTTCTTTTGAGTAATGTGTTTTTTTTTGTTTTTTTTTTTTTGTTTTTGTTTTTTTTTTGTCTAAAATTCTCGATCCTTAAGGGGTTAAAGGGACACTGTAAAATTTGATTTCCAATTACTTTTTACCTGCTACAGCGTATTAAATGTATGGGAAATTGATCCTTGATGTCTATTTTGTAATTTAAATAACTATTTTTGCCACTATCCTTTGTTCTCAGAAACATGTCAATTCAAAAGGGCTGAGTTTCCAGGAAGCTCAGGACCCTTTATCTCTTGCTACACGCAAAGACCAATAATGAACATTATGGATGATGGTTTAATTCTGCACAACCATCTACTTTAAATACAAGAATAAATTTAAACGAGCAATTTCCAATACATTTAATACTATGTAACTGGTATAACAAGGCATTAGGAACACATTAAAGGAACAGAGAGGTCAAAATGAAATGTTAATGGGTGCATTTCAATTTGAAATATAAGCATTTTTCGCAATATACTTTAATCGGTGAAAAATGCTTCTAGTAACCATAATTACTGCTTTTCTACAACACATGCACTGCCCTCACAGGATTTGTGCATCAGTCTTCAAACACCACTGATCAGTCTTGATAAAGGCCTAAGGAAGGGCCGAAACGCGTTGGCAATTTATGGTAAGCCTCATTTCAATTACATTCTTTTATCATTTAGCAATTTTGCACTATGTTGTGTTTTTCATTTCACAGGATTTGACTGTGAAAAACTTTATCTATTTTTGAATAATCAAGAACTTTGGATTATTGCTACCTTCTTTAAGGATCACATATTCCACTAGAACTCACCCAATCAGGAGCACCATATAGTTTATTTTTCATATATTTTTTATTTTGCATTATATATATTTTTTTTTTTATATTTTTTTCTTTATTGAAATTTTCAAGAAATACATTATGCAGACAACAATGGGTTACAATATTTCTATTGAACAAATGTCAATTCTAATACTCTATTCTGTGTTCTTATACAGCTGTATCTGAGTTAGATTATTTAATTGACAGTCCCAGTTGTAGGTATTCTGTATGGTTCTTCTTACATAAGTATTTCCTGTATTGTATGACAATGCATATATATATTTTTTCTATTTTTCTATTTTTCATATTTTTGGTATTTTTTGAAGTTTGCAAACACATTTTCTCCAACATTGGTGTGTCCGGTCCACGGCGTCATCCTTACTTGTGGGATATTCTCTTCCCCAACAGGAAATGGCAAAGAGTCCCAGCAAAGCTGGCCATATAGTCCCTCCTAGGCTCCGCCCACCCCAGTCATTCTCTTTGCCGTTGCACAGGCAACATCTCCACGGAGATGGTTAAGAGTTTTTTGGTGTTTAAATGTAGTTTTTATTCTTCTATCAAGTGTTTGTTATTTTAAAATAGTGCTGGTATTTACTATTTACTCTGAAACAGAAAAGGATGAAGATTTCTGTTTGTAAGAGGAAGATGATTTTAGCAGACAGTAACTAAAATCGATTGCTGTTTCCACATAGGACTGTTGAGATGAAGTAACTTCAGTTGGGGGAAACAGTTAGCAGACTTTTCTGCTTAAGGTATGACTAGCCATATTTCTAACAAGACTGAGTAATGCTGGAAGGCTGTCATTTCCCCTCATGGGGACCGGTAAGCCATTTTCTTAGTCAAACATAAAAGAATAAAGGGCTTAATAAGGGCTAAAAAACTGGTAGACATTTTTATGGGCTAAATCGATTGCTTTATTTGGGCATATTATTCAGATTTAGGCTAACAATTGGCATTTATAATCTTGGGGAACGTTTATAAAACGGCAGGCACTGTGTTGGACACCTTTTTTAGTCAGGGGGCCTTTCTAGTTATAGACTGAGCCTCATTTTCGCGCCATTACTGCGCAGTTGTTTTTGGAGAGCAGGGCATGCAGATGCATGTGTGAGGATCTAAGAATCACTAAAAAAGCTTCTAGAAGGCGTCATTTGGTATCGTGTTCCCCTCTGGGCTTGGTTGGGTCTCAGCAAAGACTATAGCTGGGACTGTATAGGGGTTAAATTTTAAAACGGCTGCGGTTCCGTTATTTTAAGGGTTAAAGCTCTGAAATTTGGTGTGCAATACTTTTAATGCTTTAAGACACTGTGGTGAAATTTTGGTAATTTTTGAACAATTCCTTCATACTTTTTCACATATTCAGTAATAAAGTGTTTTCTGTTTGAAATTTAAAGAGACAGTAACGGTTTTATTTTAAAACGTTTTTTGTGCTTTGTTGACTAGTTTAAGCCTGTTTAACATGTCTGTACCTTCAGATAAGCTATGTTCTATATGTATGAAAGCCAATGTGTCTCCCCATTTAAATTTATGTGATAATTGTGCCATAGCGTCCAAACAAAGTAAGGACAGTACTGCCACAGATAATGATATTGCCCAAGATGATTCCTCAGATGAGGGGAGTAAACATAATACTACATCATCTCCTTCTGTGTCTACACCAGTTTTGCCCACGCAGGAGGCCCCTAGTACATCTAGTGCGCCAATACTTATTACCATGCAACAATTAACGGCTGTAATGGATAACTCCATAGCAAATCTTTTATCCAAAATGCCTACTTATCAGAGAGAGCGCGATTGCTCTGTTTTAAACACTGAAGAGCAGGAAGGCGCTGATGATAATTGTTCTGTCATACCCTCACACCAATCTGAAGGGGCAATGAGGGAGGTTTTATCTGATGGAGAAATCTCAGATTCTGGAAAAATTTCTCATCAAGCTGAACCTGATGTTGTGACATTTAAATTTAAATTAGAACATCTCCGCGCACTGCTTAAGGAGGTGTTATCTACTCTGGATGATTGTGACAACTTGGTCATTCCAGAAAAATTATGCAAGATGAACAAGTTCCTAGAGGTTCCGGTGCCCCCCGACGCTTTTCCTATACCCAAGCGGGTGGCGGACATAGTAAATAAGGAGTGGGAAAAGCCCGGCATGCCTTTTGTTCCCCCCCCCTATATTTAAGAAATTATTTCCTATGGTCGACCCTAGAAAGGACTTATGGCAGACAGTCCCCAAGGTCGAGGGGGCAGTTTCTACTCTAAACAAACGCACTACTATTCCTATTGAAGATAGTTGTGCTTTCAAAGATCCTATGGATAAAAAATTAGGTTTGCTTAAAAAGATTTTTGTACAGCAAGGCTACCTTCTACAACCAATTTCATGCATTGTTCCTGTCACTACGGCAGCGTGGTTCTGGTTCGAGGAACTAGAAAAGTCGCTCAGTAGAGAAACTCCATATGAGGAGGTTATGGACAGAGTTAACGCACTTAAATTGGCTAACTCTTTTATTTTAGATGCCGCTTTGCAATTAGCTAGACTAGCGGCGAAAAATTCAGGGTTTGCTATCGTGGCGCGCAGAGCGTTTTGGCTAAAGTCTTGGTCAGCGGATGTGTCATCCAAGACAAAATTGCTTAACATCCCTTTCAAGGGTAAAACTTTATTTGGACCAGAATTGAAAGAGATTATTTCAGACATCACTGGGGGAAAGGGCCACGCTCTTCCACAGGATAGGTCTTTTAAGGCTAAAAATAAGCCTAATTTTCGTCCTTTTCGCATAAACGGACCAGCCTCTAATTCTGCATCCTCTAAGCAAGAGGGTAATACCTCACAACCCAAACCAGCCTGGAAACCGATGCAAGGCTGGAACAAGGGTAAGCAGGCCAAGAAGCCTGCCACTGCTAACAAAACAGCATGAAGGAGTAGCCCCCGATCCGGGACCGGATCTAGTGGGGGGCAGACTCTCTCTCTCTTTGCTCAGGCTTGGGTAAGAGATGTTCAGGATCCTTGGGCGCTAGAAATAGTTTCTCAAGGTTATCTCCTGGAATTCAAGGAACTACCCCCAAGGGGAAGGTTCCACAGGTCTCACTTATCCTCAAACCAAATAAAGAGACAGGCATTCTTACATTGTGTAGAAGACCTGTTAAAAATGGGAGTGATACACCCAGTTCCAATAAAGGAACAAGGAATGGGATTTTATTCCAATCTGTTCGTAGTTCCCAAAAAGGAGGGAACGTTCAGACCAATTTTGGATTTGAAGATCCTAAACAAATTTCTCAGGGTACCATCGTTCAAAATGGAAACTATTCGAACGATTCTACCCACCATCCAGGAAAGTCAATTTATGACTACCGTGGATCTAAAGGATGCGTACCTACACATTCCTATCCACAAGGAACATCATCAGTTCCTAAGGTTCGCTTTTCTGGACAAGCATTACCAGTTTGTGGCCCTCCCATTCGGGTTGGCCACTGCTCCAAGGATTTTCACAAAGGTGCTAGGGTCCCTTCTAGCGGTTCTAAGACCAAGGGGCATTGCAGTAGTACCTTACTTGGACGACATTCTAATACAAGCGTCGTCTCTGTCAAAAGCAAAGGCTCATACGGAGATCGTTCTAGCCTTTCTCAGATCTCACGGATGGAAGGTGAACAAAGAAAAAAGTTCTCTGTCCCCGTCAACAAGAGTTCCCTTCTTGGGAACAATAATAGATTCCTTAGAAATGAGGATTTTTCTGACAGAGGTCAGAAAATCAAAACTTCTAAGCTCTTGTCAAGTGCTTCATTCTGTTCCTCGTCCTTCCATAGCGCAGTGCATGGAAGTAATAGGATTGATGGTTGCAACAATGGACATAGTTCCTTTTGCACGAATTCATCTAAGACCATTACAACTGTGCATGCTCAAACAGTGGAATGGGGATTATACAGACTTGTCTCCAATGATTCAAGTAGATCAAAAGACCAGAGATTCACTCCGTTGGTGGCTGACCCTGGACAATCTATCCCAGGGAATGAGCTTCCGCAGACCAGAGTGGGTCATTGTCACGACCGACGCCAGTCTGGTGGGCTGGGGCACGGTCTGGGAATCCCTGAAAGCTCAGGGACTATGGTCTCGGGAAGAGTCTCTTCTCCCGATAAACATTCTGGAACTGAGAGCGATATTCAATGCTCTCAGAGCTTGGCCTCAACTAGCAAAGGCCAAATTCATAAGGTTTCAATCAGACAACATGACGACTGTTGCATATATCAATCATCAGGGGGGAACAAAGAGTTCCCTGGCGATGAAAGAAGTGACCAAAATAATTCAATGGGCGGAGGATCACTCCTGCCACTTGTCTGCGATCCACATCCCAGGAGTGGAAAATTGGGAAGCGGATTTTCTGAGTCGTCGGACATTCCATCCGGGGGAGTGGGAACTCCATCCGGAAATCTTTGCCCAAATAACTCGATTATGGGACATTCCAGACATGGATCTGATGGCGTCTCATCAGAACTTCAAGGTCCCTTGCTACGGGTCCAGATCCAGGGATCCCAAGGCGACTCTAGTAGATGCACTAGTAGCACCTTGGACCTTCAACCTAGCTTATGTATTCCCACCGTTTCCTCTCATTCCCAGGCTAGTAGCCAGGATCAATCAGGAGAGGGCCTCGGTGATCTTGATAGCTCCTGCGTGGCCACGCAGGACTTGGTATGCAGACCTGGTGAATATGTCATCGGCTCCACCATGGAAGCTACCTTTGAGACAGGACCTTCTTGTTCAGGGTCCGTTCGAACATCCAAATCTCGTCTCCCTCCAGCTGACGGCTTGGAGATTGAACGCTTGATTTTATCAAAGCGTGGGTTTTCAGATTCTGTTATAGATACTCTGGTTCAGGCCAGAAAACCTGTAACTAGAAAAATTTACCATAAGATATGGAAAAAATATATCTGTTGGTGTGAATCCAAAGGATTTCCATGGAATAAGATAAAAATTCCTAAGATTCTCTCCTTTCTGCAAGAAGGTTTGGAGAAAGGATTATCTGCAAGTTCTCTAAAGGGGCAGATCTCTGCTTTATCTGTCTTACTACACAAAAGACTGGCAGCTGTGCCAGATGTTCAAGCATTTGTTCAGGCTTTGGTTCGGATTAAGCCTGTTTACAGACCTTTGACTCCTCCCTGGAGTCTAAATCTAGTTCTTTCAGTTCTTCAAGGGGTTCCGTTTGAACCTTTACATTCCATAGATATTAAGTTACTATCTTGGAAAGTTTTGTTTTTGGTTGCAATTTCTTCTGCTAGAAGAGTTTCAGAGTTATCTGCTCTGCAGTGTTCTCCGCCCTATCTGGTGTTCCATGCAGATAAGGTGGTTTTGCGTACTAAGCCTGGTTTTCTTCCTAAAGTTGTTTCTAACAAAAATATTAACCAGGAGATAGTTGTACCTTTGTGTCCGAATCCAGTTTCAAAGAAGGAACGTTTGTTACACAATTTGGACGTTGTCCGTGCTCTAAAGTTCTATTTAGAGGCTACTAAAGATTTCAGACAAACATCCTCCTTGTTCGTCGTTTATTCTGGTAAAAGGAGAGGTCAAAAAGCGACTTCTACCTCTTTCCTTTTGGCTTTAAAGCATTATTCGATTGGCTTACGAGACTGCCGGACGGCAGCCTCCTGAAAGAATTGCAGCTCACTCCACTAGAGCTGTGGCTTCCACATGGGCCTTCAAGAACGAGGCTTCTGTTGACCAGATATGTAAGGCAGCGACTTGGTCTTCACTGCACACTTTTGCTAAATTTTACAAATTTGATACTTTTGCTTCTTCGGAGGCTATTTTTGGGAGAAAGGTTTTGCAAGCTGTGGTGCCTTCCGTTTAGGTAACCTGATTTGCTCCCTCCCTTCATCCGTGTCCTAAAGCTTTGGTATTGGTTCCCACAAGTAAGGATGACGCCATGGACCGGACACACCAATGTTGGAGAAAACAGAATTTATGCTTACCTGATAAATTACTTTCTCCAACGGTGTGTCCGGTCCACGGCCCGCCCTGGTTTTTTAATCCGGTCTGATGAATTATTTTCTCTAACTACAGTCACCACGGTACCATATGGTTTCTCCTATATATATTTCCTCCTGTCCGTCGGTCGAATGACTGGGGTAGACGGAGCCTAGGAGGGACTATATGGCCAGCTTTGCTGGGACTCTTTGCCATTTCCTGTTGGGGAAGAGAATATCCCACAAGTAAGGATGACGCCGTGGACCGGACACACCGTTGGAGAAAGTAATTTATCAGGTAAGCATAAATTCTGTTTTTTTCATTCACACTCACATTTGGATTTTTGGAGGTAATTTTTGAGATTTATTTGACATTTTATCTTTGACATTTGGATTTGGCCACTTCACAGGGCTTTGGACTATCACTATTGACACCTTTTTGCACTATTTAAGTAAGGTTTTACTTTATTTTTGAGGATCTGCATACAATCATCAGAAACATTATTTTGGACTGAGACAACTATATGGATATCTTTTGCATACGGCAGGATATATTCTATTTAGTCAAGACCTGACTGAATTTACTCTTATATTTGTTTTTTGTCTTACATGACCGGTTATACATCGCATGGATCCATGATTGATTTTATGATTAGCGAATAATAGTATTTTAAATAGTTTTATTGCATAATAAATGTTTTAGTGTACACTTATACTATAAATTGAATCCTTTGCCCACCCTGAGGCGCTCCTTATATTCTTTACTCCTAAAACATATTTTTTCAGGATATACTAGGTATCCTTACTCTAAGAAGCTATAAGGATTTTTTATAGGGAGGGCGCTGTGAGATACTTATCTTCGATGGAGTGTATTGGTTCTGAGGACATAATTTGTGTCATACAAGCTACTGCTGAGTCTCTCAGAGGGTGTATTATTTGAATACTGGTGCACGGGCCATCACAGGATATGTGCGTACGCCACTGAAAAAAAACTAATAACTTTTACTAGAAGTGTTTTTGCTTATGGCAGTATATTCAGATTCACTCATGCACATTTCTTTTTTTACTTTTCTATCCCTTTAAGGGGGAAAATACAGTACAGTGACCCTTTAAATGCTGAAACTTGATTTAATAATTTACCCTTGTTGGTGAAACATTCCAGGGATTTATGTTTTCCATGTAAATATTTCAGTGATGCATTGATTTTAGATAAAAGTTCATTATCTGATAACTGAATTTTGTTTTTGTAGGCTTGATGCGAGATGATACATTATATGAAGATGCAGATGTGTCTGAGGCTTTAAAGAGGTTGCCACCAAAGGTGTATGATGACAGAGCGTTTCGTATTAAGAGAGCTTTAGACGTAACCTCAAGGCAGCAGATTCTTCCAAAAGAACAATGGACAAAGTATGAAGAGGCAAGTGACATTTTAATTAACTCAATTTTATAAGAATAAGTGGTCAGTGTCCTTTTAATAATACATGATGTAGCTTCTGTTGTATTCTAAAGATTTTAATCCGAATAAATTCCATGTTATGTTTGGGATATTAAACATGCTATTGTTTTTCCTCCTGTACCTGCAGCTCTTTTTAAAGCGGTTCTGGTATTTATTTTAACCTGTTACAGAAGCCAATTAGTAAGTTCTTCATCTTTTTATACTGAGAGCCGCCATTTTGGGATGCACATATTGTGACAGAAGCATTGCATTTTCACAGATCAGTGATAGTGCTGTTTTTTTGACATCTGTACCTTGCATTTTAGATTGACTTGTATATTAGAAAGCAGAGTTAAAAAATGGTTTTTCCCACAATTGAAACGTTACAAAAAAATATGTAACACAGAGAAAACCCAGCACTCACTTACAAGCTCTCCGCTAAGATTTAAAAGCAAAAATGGAAAGGTTAGTTACCGCATCTGGCCAAATGGGACAAGCTCAGGTACCACGTCAAGATCCTTTCCTATACCTGGGACCCTAAAACAGCCACACAATGCAAGCTTTCAAATCCAAACAAACTGGGAACAAGGAAAGGGTGCACAGGCATATGTAATCACTCTAGACATATACAAAACACGGAAGGGAACTGCACTCTCATACCGGACCGGGTACACATCCCATGACCCTGCAACATGCTCAGCCCTGGGTGCCACCGGCACTCACAGAAAGCTGTGCTGACCCCAGAGTCACAGGCACCCAGACCTGACTGGGGTTAACTGCCTGTGACTCTGGGGTCAGCACAGCTTTCTGTGAGTGCCGGTGGCACCCAGGGCTGAGCATGTTGCAGGGTCATGGGATGTGTACCCGGTCCGGTATGAGAGTGCAGTTCCCTTCCGTAAATTGAAGTGCATTATACAGCTTGTCAAGAAGACAATGTTGCTGATCTATGCATGTGCACCACTTCTGCCACAGGGTACATAAAAACTTGGATTCTAAAATGGCAGTGTCCAGTGTAAGGATACAGAGCTTCACTAAACAGCAATTTCATAAGGGTTAAAGTAAGAGAATAGTTTTGAAGAGAGCTGCAGGCACATGAGGAAAAACAATAGAATGATTAGTAGTAACCATGCTACTGTAGTTGTGCCCAGCAGTTTAATGTCCCTTTAAGGGTGGCGCATATTATATCATTATGCCAGTTTATATTTTTTGCATAATCTACAGTCCTTTACAGCTCTCAATTATCTATAAGAAGAAAAATTGGGAAATGTTCATCTAGTTGTGAGTGAATTAAATATTTATAGATAATATTGTTTTTGAACCAATTTTGCTTGAAGCTGTTAACCCTTTCCTGCCGGGACTTATTTGTCTACATCGGAACAAAGTTCTGATGTAAACTAATAAGTAAAAATTGATTTCAATGATGGGGTCAGGGGGGGGAATGCCTATGACGCTAGGAACTTCCTCCAGTCCGCGAACCCATTTAGGAAGCGGATGTGGCTTCAGTGCAGCCAAACAGCTAGGACGTTCCATGCCATCCTAACGGCGCTAAAACCCAGCGCAGTTTAGGATGGCATGGAACATCCTACAGGCGGGAAAGGGTTAAGAAAATGCATTGTTTTGTTTTTATTCTTTTAAAGTATACAATGCTGCTCAACTAAATTCTTCCTTCTTTCTAGGATGTACGCTACTTGGAACCATATCTGAAAGAAGTTGTCCGTGAAAGAAAAGAGAGAGAAGAATGGGATAAGAAATAGACTATTATACCAAAATATATTTGTATTTATCAGCAGTGATATCTGTGCCACTTCAGTCTTCTCAATAAATTGTTTGAGAAACCACATTCTAATACTTCTGGACTTTATAAGCAAATAAACATTATAAGTGATCATTTTTTTTCTTTGGGATGTTGATTTTGTTTTTATTCTATATTCTTGCTCAAAGCTAGTTTTACCTTGAGCCGATAATTTAAGGGATACTGTCACTCACAAAACAGCTTTCAAAACTTCTGCATTGCATTTTGTCATTTTCTCTTAACAATAAGACAGTCTTAAAATGTAGACACTTTTGTTCTGTATAGCACCATTGAGTTGATTTAATAGTGGAAAAAGTTCCTCTAAGGTGAAGAAATCTCACCATTCCCGGTGTTATAACATATACGACTAACCTTAGTCCACCACCGTAGAAATCACTGATGATTTATATCAAAGGGACATTACACAAATGAAAAGCTCCATCAAACTAACTTTATGCTTTATTTGTAAAATATTTATCATTTAGTGATGGTAAGCATTGCGCCGTTCCTCCGCCCACATCTCATACTACTTTTTCCTGTGCGATGACAAATCCGGCATCAACCAAACGTTGCGTGCCCCACATGATGCCCAGCTCGTTGGGCACGCAATGATTGGATGAAGCCGGATTGGTAATCACACAGCTAAAAGAAGTATGATATTTGGGAAGAGGAACAGCACAATGTTTACCATCACTAGATGGTAAATTATTT
The DNA here is from genome assembly GCF_027579735.1 of Bombina bombina. Taxonomy (NCBI): domain Eukaryota; kingdom Metazoa; phylum Chordata; class Amphibia; order Anura; family Bombinatoridae; genus Bombina; species Bombina bombina. Next base: position 995,144,274 of record NC_069503.1, read on the forward strand.
TACAAAATAAGTCTTGCTAAAATTTCATAAATGAGAGTCTCCTGTTTTGCAGATTAATTGTATATACTATTCAGTTAAATAGGAAAGCTTACAATCACTTTAAGCATTTGCATACAGCATTTTTTTTTTTTCTTCATATTTTTGCCCAATCTGGTCATCCACTTGGATGTGGGCCGAGAATGCACAGTAGGAACTAATGATATATTAACTTTACTTGTTCTCCAAGACTGCTGTTTTATATGTTGCACACATCCCAAGCTATCCTGTAGACTTGGTATGTGCTGTCTGCAGATTTGTCTTGTTTTAGAGCTAATTTTTTAAATGTGTATCCGTTCAAATCCACCTTTTGTGTATTGCACTTTTTCTGTAATAAATCAAGCTCCAAAAATAGCCATATGCTGCAGACAATAGTAATTTCGGGCATTTGTTTCACTAAACAATTTCCGTAAACCAATACATATATCTTAGCCCTCCTGGTAATACTTACCAGTGAGACCCCCTCTCCAGAGGAGCGTGGATAGAACTATCCACTCCCCTCATTTACCACATAAAGCCTCTAGTGAGACACCACCCCTTCCGCCTTCTGGTTCTGTCCAGCATGCTAGGTGGACAGGGCTAGGAGTCCCTCAGTGCTTTCCTTCTGGGCTATGAAATAATCCCTTCCTTGGATGGCTTACCTTGGCTGCATACTAGAGCTGGTGATCTTTCTAGCTGTCCGACGCCATTATTCCTGTGACCATGTTCACTGTTGTGGCGATAGGCGGTGGAAAACCGTTCCCTGCGGTTTCCTTGTGTGGGCCGCCATGTTACCGTGACGTCATTGGTAAGGGACCTTGCGGGGGCTGTCATTTTTGCGCGCAAGTTCTTTGATTTGAATCTTTCCTGTTTTTCTTCCCATTTCTGCACTTCAAAGCTGCATTTGGTGTTAAGCATCTCTGCATTTGGGTGAGTGCTTGTTTATAGCACTTCGGCTTTTGGAAAAAAGGATCTTAATATATATGTATGTTATGTATATCCAGCATTATCATGGATTATTAGAGTGATCAACCTCAGCTTCAGCCTTAACCCATTACAGCCCAGGAGGAATCAGGGGCAACTAACTATAAGGTATGATTTTTTTTTTTTTTTCCTATTTAATAATACATACTATTTATTTATGGCTGGTTCTGCCTCTTTCTTAGCAATGCAGCCCAGCCTATGTCCACCTGTTCCCTTTGTGCTAACCCTTGCTGGCAAGAAAAACTTTGTAAAGTGTGTATTGGGCAGATTTATGGTGGAAGCTTTTCTGAATCGCCTGCGGGCGCTATGGATAATTTGCAAAATCTTGACTGTGCCTCTGATGGTGAAGATTTTGAATCTGACTTACCTATGGTGTTTGACATTGCAAATATTTCTAAGTTTATTAAAGGGTTTAAGAGTTCCCTGGGCATTGAAGATGAACTGTCTCAAGTATCATCTGATTGGTTTAGTTCAAGTTTTTCACCAGACCAGTATTCCCCTGTTTCTGACACTTTAAAGTTTATATATATTCAAATATTTTTGCAAGATCTGTAACGCAGCTTGGGATATCTGAAAAAATATATAAGAAGGCTTTTCCAGGGGAAAAAATTAAATAACCAATTTGCTACTCTACCATACCAACCATAGTTGATGCTGCAATCTCTAGATTATCAAAAGATGGTTTTTCCTATGTTTATGATGCTGGATCTTTTAAAGATGTAATGTATAAAAGAATGGAGCATAACTTGAAAGGAATTTCTCTCCATCAGGGAGTCTTATTTCATTATAGGCAGAGCTATCTATCTACAGGCTGTATACTACCGTAGATACTGGAGTATAAAGCCACTTGTTATACTAGAGTATCTATAGCTATAATCTGGAAATGGGAGAAAAGTTCAAGACGCGAGTATAACGCAAGGAGCAAAAAAGTATAAATCAAAGAATGGGAAAACAATTTTACGGAGTAAAAAAAGTTATACATTTTAATATCAAAGAATGAAAACACAATTTTACGGTACATACCGTAATTGTAGCATACGGTAACAAAAGAATATAGTAAACTACGGAGTACTAGTACTGAATATTAAAATCCTTCGAAGTCGGTCTCCAAATCTTCTGCAAACAGTGCAATTATGTCATCTTGAGATTCTGCAGTATCCAGATAAGGCTCAACAGTATCATCCTAATTTTCATCATCTTCGTAGATGGCATCATCTTCGGTCCCATCCATGAAATTGCTTATGATACATTTACAGAAGGATTAATGGATCATTTCTGGTGGCATTGATTCCCAGGCATCTTTAACCTAACAACAAACCGTGATATCTGGTCTCTGAGGCAGGCCAGACTTGGTGGTTGTTACCGCATCAGAGAATATCCAGTCAGCCCACATCTGGCGAAGTCTGTCTTTAAATGGCTTGTTTAGACAAACGTCAAGCGGTTGAAGTTGTGATGTCAATCCACCTGGAATAACGGCAATGTCAGTGAACATATTGCTGACAGCTGATTTGATGCTGTCTTTAAGATGTGCACTGAACATGTCCCACACCAGTAATGCTCTTTTGCCCCGCAGACTGCCAGGTTGACAGCACCAAACATCAAGCCAGAATTTCACTCCGTCTTTATCCATCCAGCCTTTTGGTTGAGCTCTAAAGATGATACCAGATGGGAATTGTGCATTTTTCAGCAGTTTTTTTCACTTAAAAATAATCAGTGGCTTCAGTTTTGTGCTATCAGCCATGCAGGATAGAACGACTGAAGTGAGTTTTCTCGTGACCGGTTGTCTTCACGAGAACAGTCTTCTCTCCTTTGGTATGAACAGAACAATTGATGGTGTTTCATCCATGTTGCCAATGTGACCAAGCTCATAGTTGTGCTGCCAACAAAGTTTAAGAACAAATCTGTGAAAGCTGTCAACTTTTGCCTCGAGATCCTTTGGCAGTTTCTGAGATAGCTTTGTTCTTTGGCGTAACGTTAAATTATGCCGTTCCATAAAGCGTGTACACCATCCTGCTGAAGCTACAAAATTCATATTAACACCAACCTCACCAGACTTCTTGAATGTCAATGCTTGGAGACGTATAGCTGTTTGTGAAATGGCATAGTCGTTATTTCTGTGCTTCATGACATAATCATAAAGTTGGTTCCAGTTTTGGATATCCATATAACCCTCTGCAGCCCTTCTTAGTCTGCGGCGTCATTTCTAGTTCTATTTTCTTTTTACGCCAGTCACGAACTGTACTCTCTGCTATACCAAACTGACGCGCAGTAGCAGAATTATTGCTTGATTCGGCAACTTTGATAACATTTAGCTTAAATGACATCATATGAAGAGCGTTGTCTTTTCAAATTCATTTTTAAAGGTTTATGGTCATTAAAGAAAATTTAAGCAGTCTGTGTACAGTATGGTAATCTCTGTACCGTAATATCCAAAACTGGAATAAACTTTATATGATATATACTATACGTCTCCATGCATTGAAACTCAAGAAGTCTGGTGAGGTTGGTGTTAATTTAAATTTTGTAGCTTCAGCAGGAAACCGGTCATGAGAAAAATCACTTCACAGTTGTTCTGTACTGCATGGCTGATGACACAAAACTGAAAACACTGGTTATTTTTAAGTGAAAAACTCTGCTGCAAAAATCCCTTCTCTCATTGTTTGAGTTTAACCAAAAGGCTGGATGGACAAAGACAGAGTGAAATTCTGGCTTGATAATGTTTGGGACATGTTTAGTGCACATCTTAAAGGCAGCATCAAATCAGATTAATATACCGTGACCCCTCCAATTTGTATCTTCTTTTATGTCTCAAAATTCTCACGTTATATTCTAGTATCTACAGTATTCATTGTGTGATAATATAAGCAGGACTATCTGCAAGTTGTATAATATTCATTGTGTGATATGAAGTTTAAAGGGACAGTCTAGGCCAAAATAAACATAGAGCATGTAATTTTAAACAATTTTCCAATTTACCTTTATCACCAATTTTGCTTTGTTCTCTTGGTATTCTTAGTTGAAAGCTTAACCTAGGAGGCTCATATGCAAATTTCTTAGACCTTGAAAGCCACCTTTTCAGAATGCATTTTAACAGTTTTTCACCACTAGAATGTGTTAGTTCATGTATTTCATATAGATAACACTGTGCTCATGCACGTGAAGTTATCTGGGAGCAGGCCCTGATTGGCTAAACTGCAAGTCTGTCAAAAGAACTGAAATAAAGGGGCAGTTTGCAGAGGCTAAGATACAAGATAATCACAGAGGTTAAAAGTATATTATTATAACTGTGTTGGTTATGCAAAACTGGGGAATGGGTAATAAAGGGATTATCTATCTTTTAAAACAATAAAAATTCTGGTGTAGACTGTCCCTTTAAGGACAATTACAAAAATGTAAAATGTATTTCATCTTTTTTTGGTGGAAACATTGTTTTCTTTTTTTCAAGACTTTTGTTAAAAAAACCTTTTTGTTTCTCTGTTTTATTGCTGCAGGTGTTTTTTCCTTGGTCTAATTTTTCACCCATGCCCCTTTTTAATCACCTGCCTTTAATTATCTAAGGAGCATTTAGAAGACACACCCTGATTGATTTTCTCCTGTTTGTACTTGATTTAAAAGAAAATTTATGATGGGGATGGGGGGGGGGGGGCGCGCTGCTCCGGCTGTGAAGAGAAAAAAGTTAAGTTTTTAAACGAAACGGCCGCTTTCTAAACTTTGATGAATGAAAGTGCCCCTGTTTTTAATAGTATTTTTAGAAACCGGTCTTTTATTCATCAAAGTTTACCTTCACTTTAAGGCTCCACTATTTTTAATCTGATTATGTCTCAGAAGTTAACTTAATCCTTGCTTTTTGAAAAACACAAATGGTTATACTTGACATAAATATGGTTTAAGTGTTTGTAACACCACTGAAAAAATGTTTATTGCACAAAACTAGTGTTTTTTTAATGTATTATGATTATTTAATTTAAAAAATATATAAAATAAAACTACTTTTCGTTACAGGCAAGAAAAAACAAATTATGCTTACCTGATAATTTCATTTTCTTCAGTGGGAAAGAGTCCACAGCCGCATTCATTACTTGTGGGAATAAGAACCTGGCCACCAGGAGAAGGCAAAGACACACCAGCCAAAGGCTCAAACACTCCTCCCACTTCCCCTATCCCCCAGTCATTCTGCCCAGGAACAAGGACCAGTGGAAGAAATATCAAGGTGAAAGGATGCCAGAAGACTATACACGATAAACGCTTAACAAAAAAAATGGGTGGGGGACTGTGGACTCTTTCCCACAGAAGAAAATGAAATTATTAGGTCAGCATAATTTATGTTTTTCTTCCTAATGGGAAAGAGTCCACACCAACATTTATTACTTTTGGGAAAATTATACCCAAGCCAAAGAGGACACTGAATGGCAAGAACGGGAGGGTAAGAGGCGGTCCAATCTGAGGGCAACAGGACTGAACCACATCCCATAGGACTCGAAGCATACTATTGCCCAAAGGCAGATCCCATACACACACCCCCATAAGGAAACCCTGACCAACAACTCCCCAAAGGAAGAAGCAAGGTAGAGGGATAACGATCCAGAGCCCTGTCTTCCAAAAGGCAGATCAAACTAGCTTGGGAGACTCTGGAAAGCCTCACTAGATGCCAGAAAAAGGAGCATCATCAGCCGAACAAAAAGTTCTCGAGAACAGAAAACCACACAGACGACTAAGTAGCACGCTATAGTGCAGCCACAGATAAAAGAAAAAACAAACCCTTGTACAGTTCCCCAGCTCTAGGGAACCAAGGAGTTTGCCTTAAACCGGAAAAGAGACAGAGGCGCCTCCCTACGAGAACCCTGCAGCTCGGGAGAAAAGGAACCAGCAAAAACCAAGTTCCTAGACAACCCCCCCCCATGGAGGGAAAATTCAGAGATCCAAACCCCCCAAAGAGCTCAGAGAGCACCTCAACAGGGAGCCACTGTCCAAAAGAAACAGAGGCAGCTGAAAAGTCAAAAGATGACCATAATCACAGCTTAGGATCCTGAGATAAACAGGGACGACCTCCACAACTGCAGAACCGCCGCCACGAGGTCCGCCCACACATGGAAAGACCAACCTGTCAACGACAGTGAAAAGTCCCCCCTCCCTTGAACGAGAGGGAGGAAACACCAGAACACGGGCATAGTCCCACCATCAGAGGAACACCGAAACCAGAAGTCCATTCCCAAGGGCATCTCCTTCCCTGAAGCAGGGACAAAAGGAACAAACCCCCTGAGAAAAAAGTCTTCCAAGGGAAGACAGAGGATAATGTAAACCTTGTCCCCTCCGGACACAAACTCGACACAGGGGTCAAAACTAACCCAAAACGAGCCGGCCCCCAAAGGAGCATAGACTAACCGAGGTAGCAATCTCGTGGCCCCACAGCAGATACCGGTGGGGAAGATCTGAAGACAACATGACCCTACTAAGGCACTACACAGGATGCTGATGCAAGGTTAGAGCACCAGAACAACAGACCCCTAAAGGAAGTCTAGAACACATTCCCGCACAGAAAAACAAAGGCCCCGAGCAGCCATAAGGAGGGGACAAACACAACCCGAACACCAGCGGGAAAAAACCGGGACAAGCATAGACAGAACTATACCAACACCACCCGGAACCCCAGCCCAATCCCAGATCCACCTGAAGAAAACGACCCCAACCAAAATTCCGATCAGACACTCCTCACCCGAGGAAGGAACCCGAAAAACCAACGGGAAATTTAGCAAAACCTAAGAGAGGTCCTCGGAAAAAAACGTAGAACCGATCTCAAGACGATAGAACCCATGACACAGAGCAAAACTCTGCGACATCCAGAAAACTAGGGTCCCACATCGGCGCCCGACCCTAAGAGGGTGGAGAAAATTCTGGAAAAACCCAGAACTGAAGCGAACAAGGCGACCCCAATAAAACCAGGTTCCAGCTAGAAGAAGCCTCCAGCAGCGAAAAAGGCCCCCATGTGGCAAGTCACCCCACAACACCACTGCCGGATCACCAAAAATGCAGGCAAGATCTCGCTATGTCTAGCATACCGACAAGCACTCCACCGCTGATCCACGAAGAGGATCCATTAAAAGCGGAACGAAACGAGGTCCAGAGACCCTAGGAGTCTAAAACCACCCAAAGGGTTGCAGGAAGACCAAGGCCCAAAAGCCCGCCCCCCCCTGAAGGAGAACCAAAGTGATGCAGCGGAAGCCACCGACCCAGGCCCCGGGAGTGGCATGCCCGATTTCTCCAGGAATGCAGACCCAAAGGCCCGGATATAGATGTATAGAGTAGTTTGTGAAAACAAACAATAAAACAAAACACACAAGGTCCCGCCAGCTGCAACAGTTGTCACTGACAATACAAAAAAGTGCACACAAATTCCGGAACCAAAAGTCCACGAACAACTTCCAAGAAAGTAACAGAAAGCAAGTCCATCCCAGAAATTCCCGAGGGAACAATCAAATAAAAAGGTATCCTAACCGGCTAAAAGAAAAGAAGGCAGCCCGAAGGCATCCGCCAAAAAAAACTCTGGGAAAGGACACTAGCGACCGACAGGAGAAGATCAACATCCCAAATAGTCTAGCTCGAAGCACCATTCGATGACACAGTCTCCGACTGATAGAGGAGAGGATCCCCCAATAAGTCGTAAAGACGACGGAGTAGAATGCACAGCCTGATAACGAAAGGTGCAACATGGAGGAATATTCACCCCCGGAGGTAACTGAATAGACCCACCCGAAGTCTGGACACCCGGGATAAACGGTCAAGAACACAACCGCGCATAAACCTCCGGCTCCTGCCGGCGAACCAGCACCATCAAGATATTGAAACGGAAATAACCTGCCATCTCCAGGGGAAACAAACCACCCTGTGCGGAGGGAGAATTAACAGGGTTACCCGCAAATGTAGAGGAAGGGTGCTGTTGGGAATCCGCCGTGTGAGGAACAGAGCCCCCAGAGGCTGATGGCTCAGTAGGCCCCTGGCTCCCCGAGCCCGAGGAACCAGGCGATCTAAGAAGGCACAAGAGACAGGACTGATAAACCTGTGTCAGTGGGGCCGAAGCACCTTCCTCACAAGAGGAAGAATCGGAATTAGAAACGACAGTCTCAGCTTCAGAATCCTCCATGGTTAAAACCAAAGAGAAATTTAGGACAATATAAAAAAACGAACGGCATCTGACACCCACAATGGCTGGGGCACTCACCACCTCCTCTGACCAGATCCAAACAAAGCACAAAATCTTTGTCGCCACACGGTTAGGAATGCGGAAGCGAAACAAACCCAGCGTAACAACGCACGGTCATAAGGTGAAAGGCGGCAACTAGGCCCCACTAAAATCCTACAAGCCATTCTCCCGTCTCAGCCCCAGAGCCAATACCCAATACACAAAGCAGGAAAATCACATAAGAAACATGATTAAAGAACCCCACCCTGTTCACAAATCCCCCCCTAAGGAAGGAATTATCCCATAATTCCCAGATCCGAACAGAGGAGTCTCACTGAGACCCATACCTATCTGTCACATAACAACATAACATTCATATTGATAAAATGAACCAATCTTGCTGGAATCTACGCCGTGGAACAGGAACACGACCCTTCAAGTGTGACGGATAGTAGCGTCGCCTCCGTCATGGACTTGAGAGAAGACAGCAGGTAGCGAAGCGAAGGGTCGGCAACTCCAAGTGCTAGAGGAGCTATTAATACAAATCGGCATGGTGTCGCAGAGAAAACTCCCACTGCATCTCCGGACTCTAACATTCGCCCAGGCCCTCACTGAGAGACTAACTGGACTACTTAAAATCCTGTCCCATTGCGGAGTACTACCCTCCATGAGAGAGACACGTAAAAATTAATAAAAGTATTTTCTTTAAAAAATAAAACTTCTGTCACTTCTCTGCCAACCTCCTGGGACGAAAGGCAAAGAATGACTGGGTATAGGAGAAGTGGGAGGAATGTTTGAGCCTTTGGCTGGTGTGTCTTTGCCTCCTCCTGGTGGCCAGGTTCTTATTTCCCACAAGTACTGAATGAGGCTGTGGACTCTTTCCCATTAGGAAGAAAATCTGAATTTAGATTCTTTCTACATAATTACTTTGTGAGAACATTTTGAAGATAGCAGGCTGGTCTGTGGTCTGTTCCAGAGTACAGAATTTTTCTTTAATCCTATTGTAATTTTTGGTACAGGGCATTCTTTTCTAGTAATATTATTTGCAGACCTGTCACTATAGGCGGGTGCATGTTTCAATTGCAACATTGCCTGTATACGGTAAGGGTCTATTTTTCTCTTCATTTTCAAGGTTAAGATACTCAGTCCCAAACTAGGGGCAAGATGGGTGGTTTTCCTTTGCAGATCTTCATGTTTTTTTTTTAAATCCTATTTATTTGCTCACTTGCCTCTGCTTGCAAGCAACTTTCTAACTTGGAGACATTTTGAACTAGATTTTCATTTTTACTCTGGTATATTTCCACTTCCTGAGAATCTTTGAAATAAAACGCTAAATTTCTGTTCATAAGAAGTTTGGAATAACTGGGGGTTATATTTTCCAGTATCTGTTATTTCTAGAAACAGCTGGCTTTTCTTTCACTGCATTCTCCCTTTTCAGTTGTATTAAAGAAGCTCTTCTTTTGTAAATTCAGAATGTATAATCTGTCAGAAGTCTATCATGTTAGAGCCAAATTGGTTCATTTTGCAATGACATAACAAGAAGTCAGTTAGTCCTGAAGGAGAACTTTATTATATATTTTTGCGGGCTCAATGCAAGTTTCTGATAGCCATTTCTATTTCTGGTTTTATGTATTTTAGCACAGACTTCCTTTGCAGGAAGCATGTCTTTCCAACAGATTGCTAAGTCTACAATTTAGTTTTTGTAAGGATTGTGGACAAATGGAATCTTCCATATATGAATCAATGGCTTCTAGTTTCTTTTGTCAATTTCACAATATACTGTATCTATTTTTTTGCAGATGTCAAGCCCTAGAATTGGATACTCTGTTTGGGTAGTTCACTCTGATATGCGTTTTCTCTATTATTAAGGACTAGTCCTAAAGCCCGTGTACACGGACCAATTTTTTAAGTACTGCGGTTCCAACCCTTGCTTCCTCTCTCTCCCCCTCTCTTTTGCGCTCTCTCTCCCCCCTCTCTTTTGCGCTCTCTCTCCCCCTCTCTTTTGCGCTCTCTCCCCCTTCTCTTTTGCGCTCTCTCTCTCTCCTCTATTGTGCTCTCTCTCCCCCTCTTTTGCTCTCTCTCTCTCTCGCCCTCTTTTGCTCTCTCCCCCCCTCTCTTTTGCGCTCTCTCTCCCCCCTCTCTTTTGCGCTCTCTCCCCCTCTCTTTTGCGCTCTCTCTCTCCCTCTTTTGGGCTCCCTCTCCCCCTTCTCTTTTGAGCTCTCTCTCTCCCCCCTCTCTTTTGAGCTCTCTCTCTCCCCCCTCTCTTTTGAGCTCTCTCTCTCTCTTTTGAGCTCTCTCTCTCCCCTCTTTTGCTCTCTCCCCCCCTCTTTTGCTCTCACCCCCTCTCTTTTGCTCTCTCTCCCCTTCTCTTTTGCGCTCTCTCTCCCCTTCTCTTTTGCGCTCTCTCTCCCCTTCTCTTTTGCGCTCTCTCTCCCCCCTCTCTTTTGCGCTCTCTCTCCCCCCTCTCTTTTGCGCTCTCTCCCACTCTCTTTTGCGCTCTCTCTCCCTCTCTTTTGCGCTCTCTCTCCCTCTCTTTTGCGCTCTCTCTGTCCCTCTCTTTTGCGCTCTCTCGCCCTCTTTTGCTCTCTCCCCCCTCTCTTTTGCGCTCTCTCCCCCTCTTTTTTGTGTTCTCTCCCCCTCTTTTTTGTGTTCTCTCCCCCCTCTCTTTTGCGCTCTCTCCCCCTCTGTTTTGTGCTCTCTCTCTCTCCCTCTTTTGGGCTCTCTCTCCCCCTTCTCTTTTGCTCGCTCTCTCCCCCCTCTCTTTTGAGCTCTCTCCCCCCTCTCTTTTGAGCTCTCTCTCTCCCCCTCTCTTTTGAGCTCTCTCTCTCCCCCCTCTCTTTTGAGCTCTCTCTCTCTCCCCCTCTCTTTTGAGCTCTCTCTCCCCCTCTCTTTTGAGCTCTCTCTCCCCCTCTCTTTTGAGCTCTCTCTCTCCCCCTTCTCTTTTGAGCTCTCTCTCTCCCCCTTCTCTTTTGAGCTCTCTCTCCCCCCTCTCTTTTGCTCTCTCTCTCCCCTTTCTTTTGCTCTCTGTCCCCTCTCTTTTGCTCTCTCTCCCCCTCTCTTTTGCGCTCTCTCCCCCCCCCTCTCTTTTGCGCTCTCTCTCCCCCCTCTCTTTTGCGCTCTCTCTCCCCCCTCTCTTTTGCGCTCTCTCCCCCTTCTCTTTTGCGCTCTTCCCCCCTCTCTTTTGCGCTCTCTCTCCCCCTTCTCTTTTGCGCTCTCTCTCTCCCCCTTCTCTTTTGCGCGCGCTCTCCCCCTTCTCTTTTGCGCTCTCTCTCTCCCCCTTCTCTTTTGCGCTCTCTCTCTCCCCCTTCTCTTTTGCGCTCTCTCTCTCCCCCTTCTCTTTTGCGCTCTTCCCCCCTCTCTTTTGCGCTCTCTCTCCCCCTTCTCTTTTGCGCTCTCTCTCTCCCCCTTCTCTTTTGCGCGCGCTCTCCCCCTTCTCTTTTGCGCTCTCTCACCCCCTCTTTTGTGCTCTCTCACCCCCTCTTTTGTGCTCTCTCTCCCTGTTAGGTTCAACCTCGTTTGTTAGAACTAGACTGAAGAACAAGGGGATATGGGAACGCGCTGTAAAAAACAGCATATGAGAGGTAAAGAACTATATAAGGAATGTGGATTACACAAGAGTATAATAAAAAAGTTTATATTTGTTTATAATTATATTACAATAAGCGATGCCGGCATCTGATGCAAAGTAAAATAGTACAATTAAAATAGGATGAGAATCAGCATAAATTATAAAACATCAGTGTGTAGTGCTATAAGTAACTATAAAAATAATAATATGTTGCAAAGTAACACAATGTTAAAATTGAAACAGAGTCAATGTTACCGTCCTTTCACAATCAGGCCAGTGATTAGAGTGTCTGATCCAGCTGTTTATATGAATGCAGGTATGACTTGGAAAATTCCCTCTGCGTTGTTTTTAAAACAGCGAAAAGCTTGCAAAATCTTTTGGCTTGTATCCAATGACTGTGAGTTAAATTTCAAAGACACATTCACAGCCGTATTTGCGGGATGTCCCGTGCTGTGGACCGGTTCCAGTCAGGAGGTCAGAATGCAGGAGTAATGATAAGCAACGACAGACTTCGTTTCTCAAAGAAAAGTGGCTGCCTGTCAGCTCTGGAGGAGCGGAGTTGTCCGATAACAAAAGTAGCCAGATGATTAAGCTGGTTGTGGCTGAATAACTGCAAAGTTAAGTAAGTCTTGTAGGACTAATTATTAAGTCAGATGCAATGCAGGAAAATGAGTTCACAGGGCATAGGCGATTTAAAGTTGAAGTCTGATACCAGAAGTGGCTGCCTGTCAGCTCTGGAGAAGCGGTGTTGTCCGATAACTAAAGTTGCCAGATGATAAATGCTGTTTGTGGCACAATAACTCCGAATTTAAATAAGTCTGTAGGACTAGATAAACAGTCAAATGGAATGCAGGAAAATGAATTCACAAGGCATAGACGATTAAAGTTGAAGGGAGCTTAGAATCATGCAGCAGTAGCCTGGATTGACAAAATACTAAGTATCAGGTAAGGGGTGAACAGGTGATATGAAGGGAAGTTGGGAGGAGTTTAGAAAGGTGAGGGAGCAGGGGGAGGAGAATCCTGACATGACCCCCTCTCCAAGCGAGCTGTACCACAGCTCAAGGACCAGGACGGTCTGGGTTCCACCGGTGAAAAATGGAGAGTAATCTTGGGGCATTTATATTGTACTCAGGTTCCCAAGTATCCTCCTCAGGTAGGTACCCCTTCCATCTGACTAAATACTGTAGTCTTACATTAACAATTTTGGAATTGAGTAGCGATTCAACTTAGTATTCATCAGAATCGAGTACATCACCCTTGGGAGGTAGAACTACCCTGGAACATCTCATCTCTGTGTAGGGTTTCAAGAGAGATACGTGGAAGGTTGGGTGAACCTTCAATGAAGAAGGTAGTTCAAGAGAAACTGCATTTGGGTTGATCATTTTCTTTACAGGAAAAGGTCCGATGTACAAACCACCAAGCTTTCTGAATAATGAGGAGGTGTGTGCCTTCTGAAATCGTAGTATTTCTTCTGAGTTTGTTGTGATGATAGTATATTTTCCTTTAAGTCATTAAAAATCTTCATTAAGGTACTGGCTAAATCATTCGCTGTAGGACTATTGGATTTGTTTACAGTCCCCCTCATTGATAAGGGAAAGGATGTAGGATGGAATCCATAGTTTGCTTGGAATGGTGTCATCTTTGTCGAGGAGTTGAGCGAATCGTTGAAAGCAAACTCTGCCATGGGTAAGTAATGTAAACATTTGTTTTGCTGGTAAGAACAGTAGCAGCGGATGTATTGCTCTAAGCATTGGTTTAGGCATTCTGCCTGTCCGTTCGTCTGGGGATGAAAGGAGGTAGTATATCTTTGATCTATTTCTAGTTGATCACACAATGCTTTCCAAAACTTTGAGGTAAATTGAGTACCTCTATCTGTTGTTAATATGGTATGAAGTCCGTGTAGTCGCACAATGTTAGCAAGGAACAGTTGGGCAGTCTCGGAAGCAGTGGGCAGTTTGTTATAGGGTATGAAATGGGCCATCTTTGTTAGAATATCAATCACCACCAAAATGGTGTTCATGTGTGAAGATGGTGGAAGGTCAACAAAGAAGTCAAGTAACAAATGTTGCCAAGGTCGCTCGGGTATAGGTAACGGGATCAGACGTCCTTATGGAGGTCTTTTCTCAGATTTTGAGGTAGCACATATAGTACAGGATTGTACGTAATTTTGTATACTATTCCTCAAAGATTGCCACCAATAGTGTCTGGACAGATGTTCTAAGGTTCTTAATTTCCCTGGATGACCAGAGAGGGGTGAATTATGGTGAGTCTTTAGTAGATAAAGTCTTAATCCTTCGGGATGTATAACTTGTCTTCATGGTAATACAGGCCATCACCACTTTTTATGACCTGGGTAGAGGGAAGTTGTTCATCCGTAATTAATGACTTTTTTAAATTCTGTGATGAAGTATGAGGTAAACCCAAGAAACTTTTCAGAGGGAATGATAGAAGATGAGGATGGCTGATAATTGGGTTTTTTGTCTTTACGGGAGAGTGCGTCTGCTTTACCATTCTTACTTGAAGGTCTGTAGACAATATGGAAATTAAATCTCGTGAAGTATAAGCTCCAACGAACCTGACGAGAAGACAGAGTTTTGTTGGATTGTAAGAATTCTAAGTTTCTGTGATCAGTATAAATGATAATAGGATGTATAGTCCCTTCTAAAAGATGTCTCCAATGTTCGAGAGCTCTTTTTATGGCTAATAGTTCTTTTTCGCCTATTGCGTAATTGAACTCTGCGGGACTTAGTACCTTGGAATAGAACGCAATCGGGTGTAGAGGTTCTGTTAAAGAGGTTTTCTGAGATAACACCGCTCCAATAGCGTAATCAGAGGAGTCCACTTCGAGAGTATATTGCAGTTTTGGATCAGGGAACCTCAGAATTGGAGCACTTGTGAAATTGGTTTTGAGGGACTCAAAGACCTTTGTAGCTTCATTATTCCAGCGGAAAGGGTTGGTTGAGCTAGTGAGTTGAGTCAGAGGTTTTGCAATCTTAGAGAAATCTTTAATAAACTTCCTGTAGTAATTGGAGAAACCAAGAAAGCATTGTAGTTCTTTCTTGGTAGTTGGGTAAGGCCAGTCCTTGACGGTATTTATTTTCTTATCTTGCATGCTAATGCCAGTAGGAGTGATGTGGTAGCCTAAAAACGAGATATCAAAGGTGTGGAATTCGCATTTCTCCGGTTTAGCGTACAATCGATGGGTTCTGAGCCTGGAGAGAACCCATCGAACATGTTTGACATGTTACTCGTAAGTATTAGAATAAATGAGTATGTTGTCAAGATAGACAACTAGACATACATCGAGAAGATCTCTGAACACATCATTAATGAAGAATTGGAAGGTGGGCTGGGGCATTACACAACCCAAAAGACATGACCAGGTATTTGTATAGGCCATACCTGGTCCTGAATGCCGTCAGCTACTCATCTCCCTCTCTAATTCTTACCAAATTGTACGCTCCCCTCAAATCCAATTTGGTAAATATTTTCGCTTCGTAGAGACGTTCAATGAGTTCAGGTATCAGTGGGAGCGGATACCGATTTTTTAATGGTCCTCTTATTAAGTTCTCGATAGTCTATAATCGGGCGTAGGAAATCATCCTTGTTTTTTACAAAAAACATCCCGGCTCCAGCTGATGATGTGGATGGCCTGATGAAACCTTTGCGGAGATTATCTTCCAGATATGCTTTAAGGTGGTCAAGCTCTGGCTGGCTCAGCGGGTACAAATGGCCATAAGGTATGGTTGACTCAGGTTTTAGGTCTATTGGGCAGTCGTATAAGCGACGTGGCGGTAGACTTTCTGCCTCTTTTTTGCTGAATACGTCGAAAAAAATCTTGGTGTTCTAGAGGAAGTGCTTGTACTTCTTCTGGGACTTGCAAGAGTATTTGTGGAGGGAAACAGGATCGAAGGCATTCCGGAGACTTGAATTCAATCTCTGAAGTTTTCCAATTTATCGTGGGTTGGTGTTTCTGCAACCAAGTGATACCTAATACAACTGGGAAGAGAGGAGAAGGTAAAACATCAAACTCAATATATTCTGTATGACCCGAAGGGGTCTATACTAACAATGGAATTGTTTGATGGGTAATTGGTCCAGTGGAAATAGTGGTACCATCAGTAACACGAATTGACACAGCAGTGGATTTTAACACAATTGGAATTTTATTTTTTATTACAAGAGCTCTATTTATAAAACTGCCATAGGCTCCTGAATCCAGTATAGCTTCAGTGGTGAGACTGGCTTGTTCCCACTGTAAAGATAGAGAAAGGACACAGTAAGAAGGGTTAATTCTGATAGTGTGAAACATATTAGTTTTCTTTAACTCATGTTTCTTGGATCTCTGGAGTATCGGGCAGTCCTTTACTGTATGTGAAGGGTTTGCACAATACATACATAACAGGTTTGTTCTACGATGACTTTGTTCTTCTGGGGTTAATGGGCCCCTCTCCAGACCTATCTCCATAGGTTCTATGGCTGTTTTATTCTTAGCTGGTGGTGGAGTGAAATTAGTGGATGAACGTGGATGGAGATCAGAATGATAGCGCTCTGAGCGCCTTTCTCTCAATCTGCGATCGATCTGAATCACCAACTTCATTAGTAAATCTAAAGTTTTAGGGAGATCAGTGCGAGCAAGCTCATCTTTGATGTTGTCAGCCAACCCTAAAAATTGATTGCGTAAAGCAATAGGGTTCCATTGGGAGTCCGTGGTGTACTGCTTAAATTCGGAGATGTAGTCTTCGACTGGTCGTTTAGATTGCGCATTGAGGCTTCTGCAGTCAGCTGTACATCTGTATCAAGGTATAATTCATCCATAGTATTCAGGAACACATCTAGAGACCCTAATATGGGGTCGGCCCAGACCCTGGGTTCTGCCCTAAGAAAAGAGATTATGGTCAAAACCTTGATTCTCTCGGTACTGTATGTCTTCGGTTTTAAATTGAAAAGCAGTAAGCAGGCATTTTTGAATTGGCGATACGCTCTCCTGTCTCCTGAGAATGGCTCTGGCATGGACACTATAGGTTCAGGTGTAAGGTCAGGATGCTGGGATCTCTGGGACAAGGAATCCCTGATGATCCTCCTGAAGGATTGGCTCTCAATTTCAAGCTCTCTGAGACCCTCTCCCATTTGGTCCACCCTCTGAGACAAGTTGCAGACTAACTGAGGCAAGTCTGTTTGATCCATAATCGTGGCTAAGTATTATGTTAGGTTCAACCTCGTTTGTTAGAACTATACTGAAACTTGAGTTTTAATTTGGATCACAGCTTCAGACTGGTGTTTACTGAGCTTAATTTTGTTTTGTACCAATGTCTATTAAACAACTCATATGATTATTCAGGAGTTGCGGAGCAAGACAGTGGGTTTGCTTGAATGGGTAAGTAGGTTGCTCTGGATTAGAAATATAAGAGCAGGTGACCTTCAACATACCATAGAAGAAAGTGTAAGACAATAGGAAGCAACAATTTATAAGTTAGTTCTCCCAGTAGTAAGCTAAGCCACAGCTGCAGTTGGTAATTGGCAGATGCAGAGCACTGGATACTGTGTAGTAGAAATGTATTAGAGACTTGTTACAATAATAGCAACTAGTTGCACTTCATTAACAGAGAGCGGAGGGTAATGGCTCTGATTGACAGTACATGTCACAGGGGTGTGTACCCGCTTCGATGTTTGTAATTGTGGTGCAGCACAGATAGTAAAGTCCGAATCTGTCAGGGGTAAGAACTGACTGAAAAATACCTTAATGCTTGTTACTGTCTAAGGTTGAGGTCAATTCTGGGGACAGTGTGAAAGTCGTCGGTAAAGTCCGATACCGGAAGTTGCTGCCTGTCAGCTCTGGAGGAGCGGAGTTGTCCGATAACAAAAGTAGCCAGATGATTAAGCTGGTTGTGGC
The DNA here is from genome assembly GCF_027579735.1 of Bombina bombina. NCBI lineage: Eukaryota > Metazoa > Chordata > Amphibia > Anura > Bombinatoridae > Bombina > Bombina bombina. Next base: position 995,161,911 of record NC_069503.1, read on the forward strand.
GATTTAAAGTTGAAGTCTGATACCGGAAGTGGCTGCCTGTCAGCTCTGGAGAAGCGGTGTTGTCCGATAACTAAAGTTGCCAGATGATAAATGCTGGTTGTGGCAGAATAACTCCGAACTTAAATAAGTCTGTAGGACTAGATAAACAGTCAAATGGAATGCAGGAAAATGAATTCACAAGGCATAGACAATTAAAGTTAAAGGGAGCTTAGAATCATGCAGCAGTAGTCTGGATTGACAAAATACTAAGCATCAGGTAAGGGGTGAACAGGTGTTATGAAGGGAAGTTGGGAGGAGTTTAGAAAGGTGAGGGAGCAGGGGGAGGAGAATCCTGACACTCCCCCTCTCTTTTGAGCTCTCTCTCTCTTTTGTGCTCTCTCTCCCCTCTCTTTTGCTCTTTCCCCCCTCTTTTGCTCTCTTTCTCTCCCCCCTCTTTTGCTCTCTCTCTCCCCCATCACGGCACGCACGGCCACGCCCCCACCAGGCAGCTTCCGCTGTGCGCACTCCTCTGCTGTTCAAGGCCAGGTATGTTTGTCCTCTGCAGTCTCTACTGCGCATGACTGCATCTGACAAACATACCTGGCCTTTTATTATATAGGATAAGATAACATTATTTGTAATCCTTCTCTTTTGTCATGCAGACTTTAGTTCCCTCTGGGGCACTGATTTTTGGACCTATTCTCTGGCTTCCCTAAGTAGGCCTCATTTTTTTTTTTGGGGGGGGGGGCGCACAGGTGAATTATCAGCTGATTATTTTACATGGCTGTTTTGCCTGTTTCTGTTGGGGAGGCCTGGAGACGAACTGAGGACTGGTGCCTAGTGCTAACATCGACAAACTCAGATATTTTCATATTTTGAGTTTTAGAGTTAAGGCTTGGCTGCTGAAAGTGTCTTAACTACAGTTTACTTTTTTGCCTTAAAGGGATAGTAAACACCAAAAATGTTATTGTTTAAAAAACAGAATTTATGTTTACCTGATAAATTACTTTCTCCAACGGTGTGTCCGGTCCACGGCGTCATCCTTACTTGTGGGATATTCTCTTCCCCAACAGGAAATGGCAAAGAGCCCAGCAAAGCTGGTCACATGATCCCTCCTAGGCTCCGCCTACCCCAGTCATTCGACCGACGTTAAGGAGGAATATTTGCATAGGAGAAACCATATGTTACCGTGGTGACTGTAGTTAAAGAAAATAAATTATCAGACCTGATTAAAAAAAAACCAGGGCGGGCCGTGGACCGGACACACCGTTGGAGAAAGTAATTTATCAGGTAAACATAAATTCTGTTTTCTCCAACATAGGTGTGTCCGGTCCACGGCGTCATCCTTACTTGTGGGAACCAATACCAAAGCTTTAGGACACGGATGAAGGGAGGGAGCAAATCAGGTCACCTAAATGGAAGGCACCACGGCTTGCAAAACCTTTCTCCCAAAAATAGCCTCAGAAGAAGCAAAAGTATCAAATTTGTAAAATTTAGAAAAAGTGTGCAGTGAAGACCAAGTCGCTGCCTTACATATCTGATCAACAGAAGCCTCGTTCTTGAAGGCCCATGTGGAAGCCACAGCCCTAGTGGAGTGAGCTGTGATTCTTTCAGGAGGCTGCCGTCCGGCAGTCTCATAAGCCAATCGGATAATGCTTTTAATCCAGAAGGAGAGAGAGGTAGAAGTTGCTTTTTGACCTCTCCGTTTACCAGAATAAACAACAAACAAAGACAAAGTTTGTCTGAAATCCTTAGTAGCTGCTAAGTAAAATTTGAGAGCACGAACTACATCCAAGTTGTGCAACAAACGTTCCTTCTTTGAAACTGGATTAGGACACAAAGAAGGCACAACTATCTCCTGGTTAATGTTTTTGTTAGAAACAACTTTTGGAAGAAAACCAGGTTTAGTACGCAAAACCACCTTATCTGCATGGAACACCAGATAAGGAGAAGAACACTGCAGAGCAGATAATTCTGAAACTCTTCTAGCAGAAGAAATTGCAACCAAAAATAAAACTTTCCAAGATAATAACTTAATATCAACGGAATGTAAGGGTTCAAACGGAACCCCCTGAAGAACTGAAAGAACTAGGTTGAGACTCCAAGGAGGAGTCAAAATTTTGTAAACAGGCTTGATTCTAACCAGAGCCTGAACAAAGGCTAGAACATCTGGCACAGCTGCCAGCTTTTTGTGAAGTAACACAGACAAGGCAGAAATCTGTCCCATCAAGGAACTTGCAGATAATCCTTTTTCCAATCCTTCTCGAAGGAAGGATAGACTCTTAGGAATCTTAACCTTGTCCCAAGGGAATCCTGCAGATTCACACCAACAGATATACCAAATTATGTGGTAATTTTTCTGGTTACAGGCTTTCAGGCCTGAACAAGAGTATTAATAACAGAATCTGAGAACCCTCGCTTTGATAAGATCAAGCGTTCAATCTCCAAGCAGTCAGCTGGAGTGGGTCGAACGGACCTAGAACAAGAAGGTCTCGTCTCAAAGGTAGCTTCCATGGTGGAGCCGATGACATATTCACCAGATCTGCATACCAAGTCCTGCGTGGCCACGCAGGAGCTATCAAAATCACCGACGCCCTCTCCTGATTGATCCTGGCTACCAGCCTGGGGATGAGAGGAAACGGCGGGAACACATAAGCTAGTTTGAAGGTCCAAGGTGCTACTAGTGCATCCACTAGAGCCGCCTTGGGATCCCTGGATCTGTACCCGTAGTAAGGAACTCTGAAGTTCTGACGAGAGGCCATCAGATCCATGTCTGGAATGCCCCACGGTTGAGTGACTTGGGCAAAGATTTCCGGATGGAGTTCCCACTCCCCCGGATGCAATGTCTGATGACTCAGAAAATCCGCTTCCCAATTTTCCACTCCTGGGATGTGGATAGCATACAGGTGGCAGGAGTGAGACTCCGCCCATAGAATGATTTTGGTCACTTCTTCCATCGCTAGGGAACTCCTTGTTCCCCCCTGATGGTTGATGTATGAACTTGGCCCTCGCTAGCTGAGGCCAAGCTTTGAGAGCATTGAATATCGCTCTCAGTTCCAGAATATTTATCGGTAGAAGAGATTCTACCCGAGACCAAAGACCCTGAGCTTTCAGGGATCCCCAGACCGCGCCCCAGCCCATCAGACTGGCGTCGGTCGTGACAATGACCCACTCTGGTCTGCGGAAGGTCATCCCTTGTGACAGGTTGTCCAGGGACAGCCACCAACGGAATGAGTCTCTGGTCCTCTGATTTACTTGTATCTTCGGAGACAAGTCTGAATAGTCCCCATTCCACTGACTGAGCATGAACAGTTGTAATGGTCTTAGATGAATGCGCACAAAAGGAACTATGTCCATTGCCGCTACCATCAAACCTATCACTTCCATGCACTGCGCTATGGAAGGAAGAGGAACGGAATGAAGTATCCGACAAGAGTCTAGAAGTTTTGTTTTTCTGGCTTCTGTCAGAAAAATCCTCATTTCTAAGGAGTCTATTATAGTTCCCAAGAAGGGAACCCTCGTTGACGGAGATAGAGAACTCTTTTCCACGTTCACTTTCCATCCGTGAGATCTGAGAAAGGCCAGGACAATGTCCGTGTGAGCCTTTACTTGAGGAAGGGACGACGCTCGAATCAGAATGTCGTCCAAGTAAGGTACTACAGCAATGCCCCTTGGTCTTAGCACCGCCAGAAGGGACCCTAGTACCTATGAGAAAATCCTAGGAGCAGTGGCTAATCCGAAAGAAAACGCCACGAACTGGAAATGCTTGTCCAGGAATGCAAACCTTAGGAACCGATGATGTTCCTTGTGGATAGGAATATGTAGATACGCATCCTTGAAATCCACCTTGGTCATGAATTGACCTTCCTGGATGGAAGGAAGAAGTGTTCGAATGGTTTCCATCTTGAACGATGGAACCTTGAGAAACTTGTTCAAGATCTTGAGATCTAAGATTGGTCTGAACGTTCCCTCTTTTTTGGGAACTATGAACAGATTGGAGTAGAACCCCATCCCTTGTTCTCCTAATGGAACAGGATGAATCACTCCCATTTTTAGCAGGTCTTCTACCCAATGTAAGAATGCCTGTCTTCTTATGTGGTCTGACAACTGAGACCTGTGGAACCTCCCCCTTGGAGGAAGCCCCTTGAACTCCAGAGAATAACCTTGGGAGACTATTTCTAGCGCCCAAGGATCCAGAACATCTCTTGCCCAAGCCTGAGCGAAGAGAGAGAGTCTGCCCCCCACCAGATCCGGTCCCGGATCGGGGGCCCGCATTTCATGTTGTCTTGGTAGCAGTGGCAGGTTTCCTGGCCTGCTTTCCTTTGTTCCAGCCTTGCATAGGTCTCCAGGCTGGATTGGCTTGAGAAGTATTACCTTCCTGCTTAGAGGACGTAGCCCTTGGGGCTGATCCGTTTCTGCGAAAGGGACGAAACTTAGGTTTATTTTTGGTCTTGAAAAGACCTATCCTGAGGAAGGGCGTGGCCCTTGCCCCCAGTGATATCAGAGATAATCTCTTTCAAGTCAGGGCCAAAGAGTGTTTTCCCCTTGAAAGGAATGTCAAGCAATTTGTTCTTGGAAGACGCATCCGCTGCCCAAGATTTTAACCAAAGCGCTCTGCGCCACAATAGCAAACCCAGAATTTTTTCGCCGCTAACCTAGCCAATTGCAAGGTGGCGTCTAGGGTGAAAGAATTAGCCAATTTAAGAGCACGAATTCTGTCCATAATCTCCTCATAAGAAGAAGAATTACTAATAATCGCCTTTCCTAGCTCATCAAACTAGAAACACGCGGCTGCAGTGACAGGGACAATGCATGCAATTGGTTGTAGAAGGGAACCTTGCTGAACAAACATCTTTAGCAGACCTTCTAATTTTTTATCCATAGGATCTTGGAAAGCACAACTATCTTCTATGGGTATAGTGGCGCGCTTGTGTAGAGTAGAAACCGCCCCCTCGACCTTGGGGACTGTCTGCCATCAGTCCTTTCTGGGGTCGACTATAGGAAAACAATTTTATAAATATGGGGGGAGGTACTAAAGGTATACCGGGCCTGTCCCATTCTTTACTAACAATGTACGCCACCCGCTTGGATATAGGAAAAGCTTCGGGGGGCCCCGGGGCCTCTAAGAACTTTTCCATTTTACATAGTGGTTCTGGAATGACCAGATAATCACAATCATCCAAATTGGATAACACCTCCTTAAGCAGAGCGCGGAGATGTTCCAACTTAAATTTAAAAGTAATCACATCAGGTTCAGCTTGTTGAGAAATGTTTCCTGAATCTGAAATTTCTCCCTCAGACAAAACCTCCCTGGCCCCCTCAGACTGGTGTAGGGGCCCTTCAGAAACCATATCATCAGCGTTCTCATGCTCTACAGAATTTTCTAAAACAGAGCAGTCGCGCTTTCGCTGATAAGTGGGCATATTGGCTAAAATGTTTTTGATAGAATTATCCATTACAGCCGTTAAATGTTGCATAGTAAGGAGTATTGGCGCACTAGATGTACTAGGGGCCTCCTGTATGGGCAAGACTGGTGTAGACGAAGGAGGGGATGATGCAGTACCATGCTTACTCCCCTCACTTGAGGAATCATCTTGGGCATCATTTTTACTAAATTTTTTTATGACATAAAATACATATAGTTAAATGAGAAGGAACCTTGGTTTCCCCACAGTCAGAACACAATCTATCTGGTAGTTCAGACATGTTAAACAGGCATAAACTTGATAACAAAGCACAAAAAACGTTTTAAAATAAAACCGTTACTGTCACTTTAAATTTTAAACTAAACACACTTTATTACTGCAATTGCGAAAAAGTATGAAGGAATTGTTCAAAATTCACCAAAATTTCACCACAGTGTCTTAAAGCCTTAAAAGTATTGCACACCAAATTTGGAAGCTTTAACCCTTAAAATAACGGAACCGGAGCCGTTTTTATATTTAACCCCTTTACAGTCCCTGGAATCTGCTTTGCTGAGACCCAACCAAGCCCAAAGGGGAATACGATACCAAATGATGCCTTCAGAAAGACTTTTCTATGTATCAGAGCTCCACACACATGCAGCTGCATGCCATGCTGTCCTCAAAAACAAGTGCGCCATACCGGCGCGAAAATGAGGCTCTGACTATGATTAGGGAAAGCCCCTAAAGAATAAGGTGTCTAAAACAGTGCCTGCCGATATAATCATATCAAAATACCCAGAATAAATGATTCCTCAAGGCTAAATATGTGTTAATAATGAATCGATTTAGCCCAGAAAAAGTCTACAGTCTTAATAAGCCCTTGTGAAGCCCTTATTTACTATCTTAATAAACATGGCTTACCGGATCCCATAGGGAAAATGACAGCTTCCAGCATTACATCGTCTTGTTAGAATGTGTCATACCTCAAGCAGTAAGAGACTGCACACTGTTCCCCCAACTGAAGTTAATTGCTCTCAACAGTCCTGTGTGGAACAGCCATGGATTTTAGTTACGGTGCTAAAATCATTTTCCTCATACAAACAGAAATCTTCATCTCTTTTCTGTTTCTGAGTAAATAGTACATACCAGCACTATTTTAAAATAACAAACTCTTGATTGAATAATAAAAACTACAGTTAAACACTAAAAAACTCTAAGCCATCTCCGTGGAGATGTTGCCTGTACAACGGCAAAGAGAATGACTGGGGTAGGCGGAGCCTAGGAGGGATCATGTGACCAGCTTTGCTGGGCTCTTTGCCATTTCCTGTTGGGGAAGAGAATATCCCACAAGTAAGGATGACGCCGTGGACCGGACACACCTATGTTGGAGAAAGATAGATAATTCCTTTATTTACCATACCCCAGTTTTGCATAACCAACACGGTTATAGAAATATACTTTTTACCTCTGTAATTACCTTGTATCTAAGCTTCCGCTGACTGCCTCCTTATCTCAGATCTTTTGACAGACTTGCATTTCAGGCAATTAGTGCTGACTCTTAAATAACTTCACATGCATGAGCTCAGTGTTATCTATATGAAATACATGAACTAACTCCCTCTAGCTCTGATAAACTGTCAAATGCAGAGGCGGCTTTCAAGGGCCTAGAAGTTAGCATATGACCCTACTTAGGTTTAGCTTTCAACTAAGAATAACAAGAGAACAAAGCAAATTTGATGGTAAAAGTAAATTAAAAAGTTGTTTAAAATTACATGCCCTATCATGAACGTTTAATTTGGACTTTACTGTCCCTTTAATGTTTTGTTTACACTGTTGTAAACCTACAACTGTTTGTATTTTTCGATTCTTGATCTGTTTTTCCTTTTGGATATTCCGCTTGCTGTTGGCATTTTGCAAATAAGATTATATCTCAGTTAATTAAAAAAATGTTGGTCTTTCTGTAAGATGCTTGGGCTCTAACACCTGAGGCTTTAGATCTCAATCTTTTCCAATCTTGGTCCATACCCAATTTACTTAGTTTTACAATTTCATCCTGGGTTCTTACTTTTGGATCCTTCTTAGTTTTATTTCTATCTGGTCTCTCATTGAAACCATTTTTCCAGAGACTATTTCAATACCAGGATATGTTTAGAATTTTAGTTACTTTATGTGATACTGTTATACCTTATTTTCGCATGATGTAATAATCTTGAGAACTGTTACCAATGTTGTCTGACTTATTGAAGTCAAGACATTCTCTTTTTTCCTTCCTTCAGTCCTGATAAGCAGGGGTATCGAATTAACTCATTTCTAACCTCTTGGTTGTGATCTGTTTTAAGTTTTCTGCTAGAGGGCTCAATTCCTTTTGTAGCTGTTTTTTCTCTTTGTTTTGTTACAAGGTCCTCATTTTGGGTAGACATTCGCAATGTCTACCGTCTTTACCACTGCACCAATCCTTATCCAATTTAGCATGGGGGGGGGTGTCTTAGTCAGCAATCATGGTGGATCGCAATACTGTTAGCTGTGCACATGGGCATCTGCAGAATTTTTTCCGGGGGAGGGGGGAAAATAAAATTCCCTAAGCATAATAATATAAGTGGCAGCATTTGAAGCAGACACAATTACTAGTGATACGCATGAGCTGCAAATTTTCTTTAAACATGTTAGCTCATTGACTAAAGTGAGTGCCTATGCTTAGATACAAGGCAGGGCTTGACAAATATACTTTAAAAAATGTAGGAGACTGTAAAGTGATGAGAAAATGTTATTTACACACATATAATATTTATCACTACAGACATCCAAGCATGCAGAAAAGCTTTTAAAATCCCTACAGATAGACATCCACAGCAAACTCCAAAGCAGACAGAAAAACTTTTAAAATCCCTGCAAGGTCACATCACTGACTTTCTCTTTAATCAAGCAATGTGTGAAATTATTTTTCTCATTTGTTGGCTCATTTTAAAATCTACCATGTACCATGGTGCAGAATAAAAAATACAAAGAAGTCCGCACTCTATAGATTTAACAAGTGCCGTATTATTCAGGTGACGGTTTCGGGGTTCTCTGCTCACTCCTTTATCAGACAAACAAAAGTGAATGCACACCAGCTATATAAAGACAAAAATGCTCTCCCAAATGAAGAATAACTAATAGATGTGGTTTCACCCCAATGAAGACTTGTTAAGACCCAAAAAGAAAGTAAAATTTACCCCTATCAGATTCATCTCAACATATTCTCCCGAAAGTGCTCAAATTAAAAAATATCTTTGGGAAGTATTGGCATACATTAAAGGCAAACAGGTAAAAACCTTGGTTCCTGAAAACCCTATGTTAACCTTTAGGAGACCTAAAAATATAAGTGACTACCTAACAAGGAGTCAATTTGATAGAAATGCGAAAATAAAAACCTCTCTATAAAAGGTTCAGTTCAATGTGGCACATGTAAAGTTTGCCAGCATATGGTAAAAAAACAGACAGTAAATGATAGATTCAATAAAAATGGTTTATCAACAATTATATATGCTAATTATTATATACTAATTATTAGATACTAATGTGATCTATTGTATCTCCTGTAACTAAAACATTTTCTATGTTGGTATGACGACAAGGTCACTAGGTACTAGAATTACTGAACACCTGCGCAACATCAGGACAGCTAGAAAAGATGTAGAGAAAGAAAAAAAAAATCACCAGTGTTGCAAGACACTTTCTGCAACTTTATAAAGGTGACACACAAGCCTTAAAATGCTGGGGTCTGGAGAAATTAAAACCTAGTATTAGGGGAGGTGATTGTGAAAAGTTGCTTCTTAAACAAGAAACAAAGTGGATCTTTAGGTTGGACTGTGTAATGTCTAAGGGCATGAACGAATCCAACAATTACTGGATGTTTCTGTAAAGTGTTTGGTTGTAGTAAGTTTGTATGCTATTACATACCATCCACTAGATACGATTAGTAATGACACGGCATAGGGAGGTGACAGGAGAGAATGATATGTTTATTTTACAGTCATTCTTCATAGTAGGACTTGGCATAAGACCCCAATGCGAGGAACGACTAGTGTGAAACTGGACATTCCCTTAGGTAATAGGATTTATACTATGCAGCCCTAATGTCCATATCCTAGCCTGTCTTGTTTTGTTTAAGGGTACATATCATGTAGGAATAATTTTAATCACGTATCTAAAATAGTAATGGATATATAACACGTATATTGTGAAATCAATTCTGCGCAAATACTGATCTTATACCCTACACACTGTAATATGAATTAGAACAGTGTGCAATATGAACAGTCTACGGATCGTGAATACACAATGGAGAGTACCTCTAATATATACACCCTCTACCTAACCTATCGAATAGTAGATGAGGCGGAGCATTATGTCGTCACAGGTTGTGATTGGATGTAGGGGGCACACACATTTCTGCATGGTTGTCAAGTGAGTCTGTCTGACCTCTGGAGAAATATACAACCCAATAAGAAATAAGAGAGCACATGCCCTCTCACCAACGAATCATAGATCCGAAATATAGGTGGAGGAGTGTTACGACGTGGTACGTCGTGATAGGCAGAATAACCTCCACAATGAGTTTTTAAAGCAGAACACCCAGCAACTTGGCTTGTCAGTTTGCAATAATAACTTAAGACATTGATAAAGGCCATTTTTTAAGGCCAATACGGGTTAGTTATTAGCTTTCTAGAAGTGTCTATTCTCATAAAAAACATGCAAGAGGACCCCGTGCACCTTGTGGGGAGTACTTTTGTCCTGTGTACTCGGATTTATTTTTAATAAACCATAAGGGCTTTTGCACAAGCTTTGAATTGCTGTCTTCTAATGATCTTAACTGGACAGCCCATTCACAAAGTATCATGGTTACATCTATATTATAATACTATACATATTATACATAACATATTTCATACACTTAAATCTTCAGAAAATGTATACATTATTGTATTCAGTTGACACAGTGATTATGAATAAGGCACAAATGGAAAGTTAAAAAGAGTTTATTTTTACTGCAAAACATAATTAAAGAGTTTTTAGGAACTGGTCAAACTCAAGCACAGTTGCTTTGGCAACCTCACCACAAAAAACATCATCAGGCATGGATGATAACTTTTCTAAGGAGACATAATTTGGCAGGGTTGGATCATATGCTGCTCTTCCCAAAAACGTAAGAAACAGATGCCTTTCCTTGAGCCTCATCAGCTTTGTATTGAAGACCTGTTTGAAAAATATAAAACAAATGGTAATCTCACAGCCTGTATATGCAGAACAACTTAAGTAAAATTGATGCAGTAGTTACTATATACTAGCTATGCAGTGTATATCTGTCCACTTCCAGAGAGGAGTTTTCAACTGTCTACTGTAGTCCTATTTCATTATTTGGACCATTTAAAAGGTTAAAATTACACCAGTATGGAATTTCATAAAACATTTTAAGAAATGTTAAAATTGCTGATTTTTCTTCACAAAAGATTGAGAAGACAGAGAATGTCCTGAATTTATTTATTTGAAATGATTTACTTAGCATTTTTTATTATGTATGTATTAAATTTGAGCTATGCGTTTGTAGTTTGTGTCATATTTGCATATCAATAAAGGTGTTTAAAGTATTTCTAAACAATGCAAAGTACACAAAGTACAATGTAAGCGTATGTTGGCTTACCATAATCATATCACATCTATTAAGGAGAATTCACCAACAGATTATGTAAAGAGAAAGAAATAAATGGGTTTAATGGTACAGCTCAAAAGAATAAGCAAATGTAACATAAAACTAAAACATGTCGCTAGACATTGGCTGGCTAGAACCTCGAAGCTCTTCATTTTGAAAGAATATTCCTTTATGGAATTGAATAGAATAAGCATATTTCAATGGTAGGCTTCTACTGGGATGAATACATACATCAAGGCTCTATTTAAACATATGGGGATTGCTGGGGGGGGGGCTCCCCAATAACATTCCATTCTTCTCTACCTTTCCATCCTCCCTCCTTTTTTTCCCTTCTTTTTCCTTCTTTTTGGGACCTGTGTAACACTCATAATCGGCTGGTTCTTTGTCTTTCTTTTCCCACAATAGGGGCAAACAGTTTCTTTCTCTTTTGTTTGTTGTTAAAATGTTATCAGAGTTTTAAGCACACAATTTCTTTTTTTTACCTTCTTGTCCCTGAGTGCTTAAATAATGTATATGTTATGTTCCCCCAGTATAGGGTAAATTGTTTCTTTACTTTTTTGTATCTCTCAAGACAACACATTCATTGTTGGTAACATTATTAAAGTGAATGTAAATTTTGATGCTAAAGTGCACGGTTTTTAAAAATTTGATTAAAAACAGGGGCACTTTAAGTAATCAAAATTTACATTTCACTCCAGTTGTGAAAAAAAACTTACCTTTTAATCTTGACAGCAGCTCCAACTTCCTCCGCCCGTCGCAAAGCCTCTTCCTGGGTCTAAAATGAAGAATCCGGCTTCCTCCAATCACGACGTTGAATCGGACACTGATTCCCCCGGGGAAAGCCGTGATTGGAGGATGACCTATCCATCATTTCTGACATCAGAAATGGCTTGCGACGACCGGAGGAAGCTGGAGCTGATGTCAAAATTAAAAGCTAAGTATTTCTTCACAATGAGTGAAATGTAAATTTTGATGAATTAAAGTGCCCCTGTTTTTAAACAAATTTTTAAAAACCGGCACTTTAGCATCAAAATTTACATTCACTTTAAGATATCATTATTAATATTCTATTGCTAGATAACTTATTTTTCTTTGATGCTGACTATTGTTTTTGTGAAAATGATTAAATAAAATAAAAAATATTAAAACAAGCCTATGGGTGTACATGCATTGTGATTACAGGTAGCTTCCGCTCACCGTAGATAGAAAAACATATTTTCCAATACAAAATAAACAATACCTGAGGGCATTTGACAATAAGATGGTGAGGAATTTCCATTTTATTGTGCACATAATCAAATGTTTCGGTTAGTTTCTTCTTGTTTGTAGTTATCATTTTCGGAACTTTCGTTGCCATGTGCTGAATTTCATTTTTTTTAAATCCCAATTCAATTTGGAATACCTGTAAAATAAAAGAAAATTGGACTACATGGCAGGTTACTATGGTGACCGATAAACACGTAAACTTCAGTGTTTTGAGAGGCTAGAACATGCTCTGATTTGAGTATTTGTGTATACCTCTGTGTCTGATTTTATATATAAATATATATTATAAATACATATACACACACACACAAATAAAGAAGTATGAAAAGGGATATTAAAAAAACTGAAGTAATAGACAGTAGGATAGATTTAAAAAGTGGAAAAAAAACTAAATTTATGCTTACCTGACAATTTTTTTCTTTCCGGATAAGGTGAGTCCACGGGATCATCAATTACTGCTGGGAATATCACTCCTGGCCAGCAGGAGGAGGCAAAGAGCACCACAGCAAAGCTGTTCACTATCACTCCCCTTTCCACAATCCGCAGTCATTCAACCAAAGGAAAATGAGAAAAGGAGTAACACAAGGTGTAGAGGTGCCTGAGGTTTAGTAAATAAAACTATCTTAAAACAAAGGGCGGGGCAGTGGACTCACCATATCCCGAAATTTTTTTTTTTCTCAGGTAAGCATAAATTTTGTTTTCTTTCCTAAGATATGGTGAGTCCATGGGATCATCAATTACTGTTGGGAATCAATACCCAAGCCAGAGGACACAGATGATTAGGGAGGGACAAGACAGGTCGCCTAAACAGAAGGCACCACCGCTTGAAGAACCTTTCTCCCAAAAGAAGCCTCAGCCGAGGCAAAAGTATAAAATTTATAAAATTTGGAAAAAGTATGCAAAGAGGACCAAGTTGCAACCTTACAAATCTGTTCCACAGAAGCCTCATTTTTGAAAGACCAAGAAGAAGCAACAGCCCTGGTAGAATGACCAGTGATTCTCGCAGGAGGCTGCTGTCCAGCAGTCTCATATGCCAAACAAATAACACTTCTCAACCAGAGATAAAGAGAAATGGTAGTAGCTTTCTGACCTTAGCGTTTCCCAGAAAAGCAAAAAAAAACAATGCAGAAGACTGACGAAAGTCCCCTGCAAATAGAATTTAAGAGCCCATACAACATCTAAGTTGTGCAACAAACAATCCTTTTGAGAAGAAGGATTAGGACAGAGAGAAGGAACAACAATTTCCTGATAAATATTTCTATTCGAAACAACCTTAGGAAGAAAACCAAACTTGGTACGAAGAATTGCCTTATCTGTATGAAATATGAGATAAGGCGAATCGTACTGCAAAGCTGAGAGTTCTGAAACTCTTCGAGCAGAAGAGATAGCAGTAAGAAACAAAACCTTCCAAGATAACAACTTTATATCTATGGAATGCATTGGCTCAAACGGAGCCTGTTGCAAAACTTTGAGAACAAGGTTAAGGCTCCAAGGTGGAGCTACAGATTTTAACACAGGCCTGATTCTGACCAAGGCCTGACAAAAGGATTGCAGATCTGGCACATCCGCCAGACGCTTGTGTAGCAAAATAGATAGGGCAAAGATCTGACCTTTCAGAGTACTGACAGACAAACCCTTCTCCAGGCCTTCCTGGAGAAAGGACAACATTTGTGAAATCCTGACCCTACTCCAAGAGTATCCTTTGGATTCACACCAATGTGAAGATATTTACGCCATATCTTATGGTAAATTTTTCTAGTAACAGGCTTACGAGCCTGAATCATGGTCTCAATGACCGACTCGGAAAATCCACGCTTAGACAAAATTAAGCGTTGAATCTCCAAGCAGTCAGTTTCAGAGAAATGAGGTTTGGATGAAGAAAAGGACCCTGAAGTAAAAGGGCCTTCCTCAGAGGGAGTCTCCACAGAGTTAGAGAAGACATTTCCACTAGGTCTGCATACCAGATCCTGCAAGGACATGCAGGAGCTATTAGAATCACCGAAGCTCTCTCCTGCTTGATCCGAGCAAAGACTCATGGAAGGAGAGCAAACGGAGGAAAAAGGATGGCCAACTTGAAGTCCCAAGGAACTGCTAGAGCATCCATCAGGAAAGCCTGAGGATCCCTCAACCTCAAACCGTACTTTGGAAGCTTGGCGTTCTGGCGAGACGCCATCAGATTTAATTCCGGTAGCCGCCATTTGGTGGTTAACCTGGAGAACACCTCCGGATGGAGTTCCCACTCCCAAGGATGGAAAGTCTGTCTGCTTAGGAAATCTGCTTCCCAATTGTCAACTACTGGAATATGAATGGCAAATAGACAGCAATTATGAGCTTCCGCCCACTGAATGATCAGAGCCACCTCCTTCATGGCTAAGGAACTCTGAGTTCCCCCCTGGTGGTTGATGTAAGCCACTGAGGTTATGTTGTCTGACTGGAACCTGATAAACCAGGCTAAGGCCAGCTGAGGCCAAGCCATCAAGGCATTGAAGATTGCTCTCAATTCCAGAATGTTTATGGGGAGAGCAGATGCCTCCTGAGACCAGAGTCCCTGCACCTTCAAAGAGTCCCAAACCGCTCCCCAGCCTATCAGGCTGGCATCCGTGGTCACAATCACCCATGAGGGTCTCCAAAAACATGTTCCCTGAGACAGATGTTCTTGAGACAGCCACCATGGAAGAGAGTCTTTTGCTGCTTGATCTAGAACTATCCTCTGAGATAGGTCTGCATAATCCCTGTTCCATTGGCTGAGCATACATAACTTCAGAGCTTTCAAATGGAATTGAGCAAAGGGAACTATGTCCATGGAAGCCACAATCAGACCAATTAACTCCATACATTGGGCCACTGATGGTCGTACAGCCGACTGAAGAGAAAGGCAAGAGGACAATATATTGGCTCTTCTGACATCCATTAGAAATATTTTCATTGATAGGGAATCTATAATAGTTCCTAAGAAGACCACCCTTGTAGCTGGAACAAGGGAACCCTTTTCTAAATTCACCTTCCATCCGTGGGCAAGAAGAAAAGATAACAAGGTCTCCGTGTGAGATTTTGCTAGTTGAAAAGATGGAGCCCGAACCAGAATATCGTCCAGATAAGGTGCCACTGCAATTCCCTGAGACCGAATTACTGCTAGCAGAGCTCCCAGGACCTTTGAAAAAATCCTGGGAGCTGTGGCAAGGCCAAATGGAAGTGCCACAAACTGAAAGTGTTTGTCCAGATAGGCGAAACTCAGAAATTTGTGATGATCCCTGTGAATGGGAACATAGAGGTACACATCCTTCAGATCTATGGTCATCATGAACTGACCCTCTTGCACTAGAGGAAGAATGGAACGGATAGTCTCCATTTTGAATGACGGCACTCTGAGAAACTTGTTGAGGAATTTAAGATCTAGAAAAGGTCTGAAAGTTCCCTCTTTTTTGGGAACCACAAACAGGTTGTAATAGAATATTGACAAAAAGATAGTGGATAAAAGGCTATCCACTAAAAGAATGCACCTAGCACTCTATGCCTAGACTTAAAGGCGTACAATCCAGGTGTGATTAAAACATAACTTTTAATAAAACATAGTTAAAACACACAGAAACACTAATAATAAAATCTTAACTCTGTTAAGTTCAAATCCAATGTAAAGGTGATAGCTGTTTTATCCCAATAATATGGCCTTCAGTTCAAATCGCTATCACACACGATATTCCAGCTATCTGTTCTGTTGAGTTGGCAGTGGGGGACTCAGTATGTGAATCATCTGAACATATACATTTGTGAAGTCGCTGAATTCAAATATTCCCCAGTTATGGATGTTAGGAAAGTCAAACTTAGCCTGGTACAATATAAGGGTGTAGTCAGCTAACAAAGTACCAATACAAGTGCAATACTTAGAAATAATATATGCGGTTACATCTATCAGTAACAACTCAGTATAGGTATCACTTCATGCGAAACTCACAACTTGCTGCACATTGTTATTTATCACAAATGTAAGGTCTCGTCAAGATTGTTGCTTATTGCGCATCACTATTCATGGTGTTAAGACAATATTCGTGCCCATACTTGCATTGTCCCTCTGTCATTGGTAAAGAGATAGTGTGTAAGGAATTGGTGTTAGTGCTTTCGTTATACCAGCATGGTAAACGGTACTATCATACTTAAATATGCAGATCGCAATGCCTTACTGATGGATTTATTATCATTGCGTAGATACTTTCCGTTATGTTAATCATACATTGAGGTATGGTAATTCGAATCACGGGTCTATGGAGGGTGGATAAGCTATCCAAACTTAGTTTATTACAATAGTATTAAATATTCTCCTCTCGTAATTGGGAAACCTGATAATGTATACCGATTAGTATTGGTTCTAATATAGCGCATCAGGTTAAGAAGTCTCCCCTTATTACAGCAGGATATACTATAGTTACTATATTATTTCAATGTTACACCAGTTTCTCCTCAAATTAAGAGAGTCTATGCACCGCATATATGAGACAGCTAAAGCCTCATCTCATTTATAAATGTAGTATGATTGCTTCTTTATATTATATTATTTCTATCCGTACAATGTGTTAGCCAGTGGACAAATGTTCCTCAGTTGGTTACTGTGAATATTAATTATGTGCATTCATATAGCAGTCTATGAGAGATCGTAATCTCACTTATCATATTAGCTGAATGATACTGTATTTGTTCACCCCCCCCATCAGTTTGTGACAACAGCGTTCTATAACCGCTGATATTTATTCAGCATCCTGGGTCAGTTAAACTGGAGTGCCGTGGAGGTTCAACAGTTACCTCTAATAGCTTTTCAGTGGGTTAATATTGTTGATCATTCTGCGCATTTACACACCAAATTATAGAGGATCAAGATTGATTGAATATAACTTTGTTATTTGAATACCCTCCCGCCAGGTTATACATTCAATGTTCTGTGACCGCTGATATTCAGCGTTATGAGGCGATTAACCTAGAGTGCCCAAGTGGCAAAGCAACACTCTCGCCAGGTTACACACTCAGCGTAATGGACAATTATCACTGATATTTTTAATTTTTATTTTTCAAACTTTATTTTTAAATTTTAACACACATTAGTTTGGTCCACAACAGTCACTGTTCCCCAATAAGGGGGATCAAGTTTGTTTAAATGAGACACACTTCACTTTTAATTTTGATCACACAATTTACACAAATGAAACATCACTTTGCAAGGAGAGTTTGGTTATAAAATCCATCACGATTTATCAGAAGCAAGAAATCACTTGATCACTAGAGACACCAACACTGAATTTCACGTTATGATGACGAAAACAGGAGTTCCTATCTTGTTCACAATATTCTTCTAATGACATTACAGTTGTCACTGTAAGATCACGTGTTAGAAGGGATTTACACAATAATTAGAAACACTAACACTGAATCCCATGTTATTAGGATTTAGGCAAGAGGTCTTGCCGCAGTCACAATGGGTATTTAGGATAACATTACAGTCACAGGTAAATGGTATCACTCATTTCATGCACTTAATCATGTCGTATATATGGTTCTTTATACACTTTATTACGATTAGAATTAATTTTAGAATATAGTTATATTGTTAAAGGATTTATGAGTAATGAATGATATATATATATAACATAATTTATGTAAGAACTTACCTGATAAATTCATTTCTTTCATATTAGCAAGAGTCCATGAGCTAGTGACGTATGGGATATACATTCCTACCAGGAGGGGCAAAGTTTCCCAAACCTCAAAATGCCTATAAATACACCCCTCACAACACCCACAAATCAGTTTAACGAATAGCAAAGAAGCGGGGTGATAAGAAAAAAGTGCGAAAGCATAAAAAATAAGGAATTGGAACAATTGTGCTTTATACAAAAAAATCATAACCATTACAAAAAGGGTGGGCCTCATGGACTCTTGCTAATATGAAAGAAATGAATTTATCAGGTAAGTTCTTACATAAATTATGTTTTCTTTCATGTAATTAGCAAGAGTCCATGAGCTAGTGACGTATGGGATAATGAATACCCAAGATGTGGATCTTCCACGCAAGGGTCACTAGAGAGGGAGGGATAAAATAAAGACAGCCAATTCCGCTGAAAAATAATCCACACCCCAAACAAAGTTTAAATCTTAAAATGAAAAAAAAATGAAATTATAAGCAGAAGAATCAAACTGAAACAGCTGCCTGAAGTACTTTTCTACCAAAAACTGCTTCAGAAGAAGAAAACACATCAAAATGGTAGAATTTAGTAAAAGTATGCAAAGAAGACCAAGTTGCTGCTTTGCAAATCTGATCAACCGAAGCTTCATTCCTAAATGCCCAGGAAGTAGAAACTGACCTAGTCGAATGAGCTGTAATCCTTTGAGGCGGAGTTCTACCCGACTCAACATAAGCATGATGAATCAAAGACTTTAACCAAGACGCTAAAGAAATGGCAGAGGCCTTCTGACCTTTCCTAGAACCAGAAAAGATAACAAATAGACTAGAAGTCTTTCTGAAATCCTTAGTAGCTTCAACATAATATTTGAAAGCTCTAAATACATCCAAAGAATGCAACAATCTTTCCTTAGAGTTCTTAGGATTAGGACACAATGAAGGAACCACAATTTCTCTACTAATGTTGTTAGAATTCACAACCTTCGGTAAAAATTTAAATGGAGTTCGCAAAACCGCCTTATCCTGATGAGAAATCAGAAAAGGAGACTCTCAAGAAAGAGCAGATAATTCAGAAACTCTTCTAGCAGAAGAGATGGCCAAAAGAAACAAAACTTTCCAATAAAGTAATTTAATATCCAGCGAATGCATAGGTTCAAACGGAGGAGCTTGAAGAGCCCCCAGAACCAAATTCAAACTCCAAGGAGGAGAAATTGACTTAATGACAGGTTTTATATGAACCAAAGCCTGTACAAAACAATGAATATCAGGAAGATTAGCAATCTTTCTGTGAAAAAGAACAGAAAGAGCAGAGATTTGTCCTTTCAAAGAACTTGCAGACAAACCTTTATCCAAACCATCCTGAAGAAACTGTAAAATTCTAGGAATTCTAAAAGAATGCCAAGAAAAATGATGAGAAGAACACCAAGAAATGTAAGTCTTCCAGACTCGATAATATATCTTCCTAGACACAGATTTACGAGCCTGTAACATAGTATTAATTACGGAGTCAGAGAAACCTCTATGACTGAGAATCAAGCGTTCAATCTCCATACCTTCAAATTTAAGGATTTGAGATCCTGATGGAAAAAAGGACCTTGCGATAGAAAGTCTGGTCTTAACGGAAGAGTCCACGGTTGGCAAGTAGCCATCCGAACAAGATCCGCATACCAAAACCTGTGAGGCCATGCTGGAGCCACCAGCAGAACAAACGAACGCTCCTTTAGAATCTTGGAAATCACTCTTGGAAGAAGAACTAGAGGCGGAAAGATATAGGCAGGATGATACTTCCAAGGAAGTGACATTGCATCCACTGCTTCCGCCTGAGGATCCCTGGATCTGGACAGATACCTGGGAAGCTTCTTGTTTAGATGAGAAGCCATCAGATCTATTTCTGGAAGTCCCCAGATTTGAACAATCTGAAGAAATACCTCTGGGTGAAGAGACCATTCGCCCGGATGTAATGTTTGGCGACTGAGATAATCCGCTTCCCAATTGTCTATACCTGGGATGTGAACTGCAGAAATTAGACAGGAGCTGGATTCCGCCCATACAAGTATTCAAGATACTTCTTTCATAGCCAGAGGACTGTGAGTCCCTCCTTGATGATTGACATATGCCACGGTTGTGACATTGTCCGTCTGAAAACAAATGAACGACTCTCTCTTTAGAAGAGGCCACGACTGAAGAGCTCTGAAAATCGCACGGAGTTCCAAAATGTTGATTGGTAATCTCGCCTCCTGAGATTCCCAAACCCCCTGCGCTGTCAGAGACCCCCATACCGCTCCCCAACCTGTCAGACTTGCATCTGTTGAGATCACAGTCCAGGTCGGAAGAACAAAAGAAGCCCCCTGAACTAAACGATGGTGGTCTGTCCACCACGTCATAGAGTGTCGTACATTCGGTTTTAAAGATATTAATTGTGATATCTTTGTATAATCCCTGCACCACTGGTTCAGCATACAGAGGTCGCATGTGAAAACGAGCAAAGGGGATCGCGTCCGATGCAGCAATCATAAGACCTAGAATTTCCATGCCTAAGGCTACCGAGGGAATGATTGAGACTGAAGGTTTCGACAAGCTGAAACCAATTTCAGACGTCTCTTGTCCGTCAACGACAGAGTCATGGACACTGAATCTATCTGGAAACCTAAAAAGGTTACCCTTGTCTGAGGAATCAACGAACTCTTTGGTAAATTGATCCTCCAACCATGTTCTCGAAGAAAAGACTGAGCAAGTACCAAGATATCGTCCAAATAAGGAAATACCACAATACCCTGTTCTCTGATTACAGATAGTAGGGCACCGAGAACCTTTGTAAAAATCCTTGGAGCTGTTGCTAGGCCAAACGGCAGAGCCACAAACTGGTAATGCTTGTCTAGAAAAGAGAATCTCAGAAACTGATAGTGATCTGGATGAATCGGAATATGCAGATATGCATCTTGTAAATCTATTGTGGACATATAATGCCCTTGCTGAACAAAAGGCAGAATAGTCCTTATAGTTACCATTTTGAATGTTGGTATTCTTACATAACGATTCAATATTTTTAAATCCAGAACTGGTCTGAAGGAATTCTCCTTCTTTGGTACAATGAATAGATTTGAGTAAAACCCCAGACCCTGTTCCAGAACTGGAACTGGTACAATTACTCCAGCCAACTCTAGATCTGAAACACATTTCAGAAATGCTTGAGCCTTCACTGGATTTATTGGAACACGAGAAAGAAAAAATCTTCTTGCAGGAGGCCTTATCTTGAAGCCTATTCTGTACCCTTGTGAAACAATGTTCTGAATCCAAAGATTGTGAATCAAATTAATCCAAATTTCTTTGAAAAATCGTAATCTACCCCCTACCAGCTGAGCTGGAATGAGGGCCGCACCTTCATGTGGACTTGGGAGCTGGCTTTGGCTTTCTAAAAGGCTTGGATTTATTCCAGACTGGAGATGGTTTCCAAACTGATACCGTTCCTGTAGGGGAAGGATCAGGATTTTGTTCCTTATTGTGACGAAAGGAACGAAAACGATTAGAAGTTCCTTTCCCCCCAGTAACAGTTGAAATAATAGAATCCAACTGTGAACCAAACAATTTATTCCCTTGGAAAGAAAGGGAAAGCAAAGTTGACTTAGAAGACATATCAGCATTCCAAGTTTTAAGCCATAAAGCTCTTCTAGCTAAAATAGCTAAAGACATATACCTGACATCAACCCTAATGATATCAAAGATGGCATCACAAATAAAGTTATTAGCATGTTGAAGAAGATTAACAATGCTATGAGTATTATGATCTGTTACTTGTTGTGCTAAAGCCTCCAACCAGAAAGTTGAAGCTGCAGCAACATCTGCCAAAGATATAGCAGGCCTAAGAAGATTACCTGAACATAAGTAAGCTTTTCTTAGAAAGGATTCAATTTTCCTATCTAAAGGATCCTTAAAGGAAGTACTATCTGCCGTAGGAATAGTAGTACGTTTAGCAAGAGTAGAGATAGCCCCATCAACTTTAGGGATTTTGTCCCAAAACTCTAATCTGTCAGATGGCACAGGATACAACTTCTTAAACCTTTTAGAAGGAGTAAAATAATTACCCAGGGGGGGCGGAGCGAGCCAGCCAGGGAAATGGCCGCGGCTTGAGTGTGCTCCTGAGCCCTTTCTGACTGAGCAACGTTTTTCTCTCATAACCGGGGGAAAAGTTTGGCCCAAAAGTGCTGTCCAGCACCATAATAGAGAGGAGAATCAAATGTGAGGCCAAAACTTTACCGGTGCTATACTTCACAGCAGGTGATACGCCGCGCAACGGAACAGGCCTAAGCACCGCAGGGTCCAGCTGCAGCCCTTGCCGCCGCACACAACCACATCCGAATACAACTAGGATTCAGACTGCGGGTAAGAGATCTGGATTGATCCTATAACGGACATTTATCTACCTGCCCCGACATGGTCACCTATCTGAGTGGCGCCCTATAGTCCATAACGCAACTTATACGCACAGAGCAGAGGCCCAAATATAAGGGGGACTAAATTTAATCTCTTGGGACAAGAGTCATTCAAAGAGAGAGAGGAGTGTTTTGGAAAAATACTTAAATGCAACGGCAAGGTTTCCTAAGACTTCCCCTAGCATACACGGCTAAACAGGGCCAAAGAAGCTTGAAATGACGCAGCACTATAAAATGTAAACACGCTGTACAGCTCTACTTGATTTTCTACTGGGGATCTAAAATGTCATGCAAACATAATCGCTCCTGAAATACCTGTGTTTATATGTTTATGGTGCCAACACATTCTAATCCTATGTACTGTCTCAAAATAATTGAAGTTACACTTGGCTGCAAGACAGGAAGCACGCTTTACAGCCTTTCATATGGAGAGGTCTCTCTATACATTCATAGCAGTTTTTTAAGGCCACATCTGTAGCTGATTCTACAAGCTTTGCCCAAAGCACACATCACTCATCTGACTTCTATCAGGCAATACCCAAAGGGTACGCTCAAACAGTGTCTTTGTTTCTATTCAGGGTAAACATGTCTACCAAAAAATCTAATAAAAAAGGTGCGACACAAAAGCAGAGGAGCCATGTGACCCCCTCAGTTAACGCTTTTTTTAAAGCAGCGGAGGCCAAATCTACAAACCTCAATCCCGCCGAGGATCAGGATTCTGCCGCTGCTTTCTATTCCTCAGACTCAGATTCTGAAACCACAGCTGACTCTATTACAGTACCCAAAGCTCTGTTTGACTCGCTGCCCTCGAAAAAGGACTTTTCTGCACTGGTGTCACAGGTCAAGCAGTGTATCAAAGAGGAAATAAGTGAGCTAAAGAAAGAAATTTCAGATATAGGGCACAGAGTGGAAGCAGCTGAAAATACACTGGACGCCCACTCTTCAGCAATCTCGGACCTTCATACTACTATCCACAAACAAAATGACACCATACTAGGCCTGGAAGACAAAATAGATGACGCTGAAAATCGGAACAGAAGACATAATATCAGAATCAGAGGTGTCCCTGAATCCATCCCTCCCTCTGGCCTAGAGCAATACTTGCAAGACTTGTTCAACTCACTGAAACAAACAGAATCACCCATAAAAATTGATATTGACAGGGCCCATAGGGCTCTACGACCAAAGCCTTTAGATTCGCAACCTCCTAGGGATATAATTGTGCGAGTCACAAATTTCCAAGTTAAAGAAGAACTAATGAAGCTAGCTCGAGACCAGCAACCTGTCAAATATGAAAATGCTGATCTTCAATTTTTCACAGACTTATCACAGAGAACTCTCCTCAAAAGAAGGGAACTCAAACCCTTCACCACTCTCCTCAGGAAGTCCAACATCCCATATCGATGGGGGTTCCCCTTTCAATTAATCATACCCTGGCAAGGAAAGAGATTCATATGCACCAACCCAGGAGATGTCAGCCAGATCTGCAAGGCCTTGGACATTATTCCTCCAGAGATAGAGAAGTTACAAGACACACTGGATCAACACAATCTGAGGCCTAGAAATAACTCCCTCCCACAGAGGCAAGAATGGCAGCAGGTGCAACAAAGAAAAACACGCAAAATGAACGTGGGCAGCCAAAACCCCTTACTTGAAAGAGCAAGCCCATGAGCCATCTAGGCTGTATCCTTTTTTCTGCTTTTCACTTACTACAGTATTGTATACAGGTCAAAGCTAACCTTCCCTTTCTTAAGGGATAATCGTCACAGGACTGTCACGAGATAGCTGACGATCCAGGACAACCAAGTTAATAATGTTATGCCTACATTAGGTTGTTTAGAGTTTAGAGCTTTTTGTTCTCCAATTAGCCTTATATGAAGGTTGTTATATGTTTACATGTGTTCTCACCCTCTCTTTTACAGGGGCCTATCGGCCATTTCAACATTTAGACCTTGCTGTTCATCCTTTAGCATGCAGCCCAGTAGTTAAATTCTGAAGGTTGTACTATCATATTGTTGTAAGTCTAATGTTGTGACATATATGTTCTCAGTCAGATAGGAGATAAATTCTCCTTTAGGTAAAATGATGTACTCTACCCTTTCACTTAGGAAAGGGGTAAAATGTTATTGTATTTGTTTCTTAATTTTTTTTATTTTTTTTATTTCTTGTTTTCTTATTTCTTCGTTATCGAGAATGCAATGGACCATCAGCGTATACAAGTGCACTTGGAGTGGGAAGGTGGGCAGAGCATGGAGGTAATGTCTAGTTATGGCTCCCTCAAATTTAAAAATGGTTACTCCACATAAAACACTAGATCAGACCCTCACTATCTTAACCCAAAATGCGAAAGGGCTGAACTGTCCAAACAAACGTAGGATGGCATTGCTAGATTTATCTAGGAAGGGAGGTCATATCCTGATGCTTCAGGAGACACATTTTAAAACCAAACACATACCCAAGTTTTTCTCATCTAACTACCCGCAACATTTTCATAGTACCCACCCAACCAAGAAAATCAATGGAGTAAGCATTTTAATCCATAAGTCAGTGGCTTTTAGCAAACTTCACGTAGAGCATGATAAAGAGGGCAGGTTCCTATGCGTGACGGGTCTTCTCTATGGCAAACCTATCACCTTGGTAAACTTATATGCACCTAATAGATTTCAAAGCAAATTTATCCATACTATCACAAACTCCATTCTAGCACAAACCAAAGGCTCTCTGTTTATAGCAGGAGACCTAAATGTTCCCCTAGACCCCCACATAGATTGCTCCAACCCCTGTACCAGGCAAAAAATCCCGCGTATGCAAAACATATGGAAAAACCTCAAATTGTTAGGGGTCCACGACACTTGGAGATACATAAATCCCCTGAAGTCAGATTTCACCTTTTTCTCATCCCCAAATAAATGCTACTCTAGGCTGGATTACATTTTCATTGATCATCTCTCCTTATCTTTCTTGAAAACAGCTGAGATTAGGCACACTACATGGTCAGATCACTCACTGGTCTCGTGCGACATAGCCTGGCCCTCAGCCCCACTTAGGCCCTATCAATGGAGGCTAGATGAGTCACTTCTCAAGGGGAAACAGCAAGTAAAACGCTTGGCTAAACTCATTAAATCCTACTTCACCATAAATAACACACCGGATATATCCCATCCCATATTATGGGAAGCACATAAAAGCACAATAAGAGGAGAACTCATCAAAGTCAAAGCTTATTTGAAAAAAAAAAGGAGAGAAGAGCTTTCCTCTTTAGCTAAAGAAATTGCAGATTTAGACTACCTCCACAAACAATCCCCAGAAAACACCGAAATCATGACCGACCTAACCAGTAAGCGTGACCAATTAAATAATCTCCTGCACATAGATTCTCAGAGACAACTATTGTCTTTCCAGCAAACATTTTACAGAGAGGGTAATAAGGCAGGGAAATGGCTAGCAAGAGCCTTAAAACACAGACAACAAAAGACATATATTCACTCAATAAAAAACAAATCAGGGAAACACCTAGAGGACACCCACAAAATTGCTGAAACATTCCAATCTTTCTATCATAAGTTATACAACCTATTCCCAGACAGGACAGCCCCATCTCATAACCAAATATGTCACCAATATCTATCTAGCATACAACTACCTCAGCTAAGTGAAGAACAAAGAGAATTCCTGGATAAACCAATTTCTTCTAGGGAGGTGCTGGATGCAATTCATACCCTAAAACCTAATAAAGCTCCGGGCCCGGACGGGTTTTCAGGTTTATACTATAAAACCTTTTCAAAATACTTGGTCCCACATTTAACCTCTTTATTCAACCAGATAGCGGATGGCTCCACATTCCCTGACACTATGCTACAAGCACATATCTCAGTACTAGAGAAACCAGGCAAGGTGCCAGATAACCCTGCCAATTTCAGACCTATCTCCCTCCTTAACACTGATTTAAAACTGTATGCTAAAATCTTGGCCACGCGCATAAACCAAATTCTTCCACAAATAATCCATCAGGATCAATCAGGTTTTGTACCCAATAGAGAGGCTAAAGACAACACTGTGAAAGTGCTTAACCTTATAGAATTTGTATCTAAGACCGAAACACCAGCCCTTTTTTTGTCCACTGACGCCGAGAAGGCATTTGACAGACTTGACTGGACTTACTTACAGACGACTTTAGGACGTTTTAATTTCCCAAATCGATTCATTCAAAAAATTATGGCCCTCTACACTAATCCCACAGCGCAGGTCAGGGTAAATGGGACTTTCTCTGAAGCCTTTGAAATAAGGAACGGGTCAAGGCAAGGCTGTCCCCTTTCCCCGCTGCTTTTCATAATATCCCTTGAGCCCCTTGCAATTAGAATTAGGGAGAACTTACTTATTAAAGGAATAACAGTAGGATCTAATCAACACAAAACTACCATTTATGCAGATGACCTTTTACTGACACTGACGGACCCTCTCAACTCTATCACACATGTGATGTCGGAACTTTCCTCTTTTGGTGAGGTTTCCAATTTTTCCATTAACATGACAAAATCAGAATTCTTACCGGTTATGATCCCCCAACGGATGCTAGAGGACATTAGAGCCCTTTGCCCCCTGAAGGTACAAACCAGTCGCCTTAAATACCTGGGAATTTACCTGACGCCTGACAGCCAACTAACGCGTAAATTTAACTATGATGAACTCATCAATGAGTTCCAATCCCTGACTTCTTCTTGGCTTTTAAAGAATATTTCGTGGTTAGGGAGAATCCAGGCAGCAAAAATGGTCCTACTACCCAAAGCTCTGTACATACTTCAGACAGTACCAACCCAACACATCTCTAGAGAAATTGACATCTTGCAAAAAATACTGAATGACTACATATGGAGGCGCAGGCTACCACGCATTAATAAAAGCACGATTTATAAAGCCCCAGACCTAGGTGGGCTGGGGGTACCTCATCTCCACTCATATAAATTAGCAATATCTCTCCAACGGGTGTTGGAATGGTGTAGCTCTAATGGGACCCATCCTAAGGGTTGGGTGCAGATAGAAACTTACATGGCAGACACAAAACACCTAGGTAGCAAATGCTGGAACTCTCAAGCATTGGGGAACCATAAAATATCAACGTCCTCCATCTCTAACGAGACGTGGAGGGACTGGCGATTTATTCTCAAGGCGCTCCCAAAAATTTCCTCAAAATACTCTCCACTCACAAGCCTGTTGTCTAACCCGGAATTCCCACCAGGACTCATACAGGAAAGGGGTTTACACACACCCCAAGACCCTTTAATACGAATTCACACCTTGCTAGATAATAATAAGCTAATGTCAAAACAACAAGTCGATTCCCTCTCTCTCCCCTTCTTTACCTCCTGGTTCAACTATCATCAAGCGAGACATTTCATACTCACACACAAACAAAAAG
The DNA here is from genome assembly GCF_027579735.1 of Bombina bombina. Taxonomy (NCBI): domain Eukaryota; kingdom Metazoa; phylum Chordata; class Amphibia; order Anura; family Bombinatoridae; genus Bombina; species Bombina bombina. Next base: position 995,189,761 of record NC_069503.1, read on the forward strand.
CTGACTTCTTGCGACCCTTAACAAAATTCGAGCAATATTGCTTGAGTGACCTAAAGGCTCTTAGATCTGTTTCCACTCTATATAAACTAGTGTTGGAAAATAGGTTCCCAAGCTTACCCTTATACACCGCAGGATGGGACAGGGAGCTAGACACAACCACAAGTAAAGCAGACTGGCATAATAGATTCGAAAATCTATCACACTCCGCACATTCCTCAGGAGCAAAGGAAACAAACATAAAAATTTTCACCCGCTGGTATCTCACCCCAACCAAAATTAAGCGTATCTTTAGAAGCAGCTCAGATGCATGCTGGAGAGGCTGTAGTCAACCTGGAAGTATGGCTCATATATGGTGGGACTGTATGCCCATAAGAAACTTCTGGACAGCAGTTTTCCGAGAAATTAACGCTGTTCTTGCCACACAACTCCTCCCAAGCATAGAAACGGCCCTTCTACATGACTCCCCCCAAATAACATGTAAAATCCGTAGACAACTATTCTACATTTTGGTAAACACTGCGAAACAAATGATTCCTAGATGTTGGAAATCCACTAAAATCCCCACTATTAGCGAATGGAAGAAACTGGTCAACTCTGACTTGATATTAGAAAGATTCCATTACCTTCAAATCGGCAAATTAGATTTCTATGAGAACATGTTACTCCTCTGGGAGCTAGATAGATATAAACCATAGTTAGCCCAACTGATCAACACCCAGTTAAGCTCATGGTAGGTTAACCATATAAATACCTCCCCACTAACCTCTCGTTCAAGCTTTTTCAGAGCCATTGTGATGCCCGTCTCCTCACCCGAGTGCACAAGGTCTATTTATCGATATTGTAATTTTATTCTGTTATTGTTATTATTTTTTCTTCTTTTTCCTTAGTTGATCTATTGGGACTTAAGTATTTTAATCTTTGGTGGTTTTTCAATGTAATTCTTTGTCCACGCCAGACAAGGTTGCTAAGCAGAGGCTTGGTCAGCCATACTGTCCTCACTATTATTTACAAATGACAGTCCACTTATAGAAATGAGTAATATTCCTGAAACTATATTTTCTTGTGTCACCTACCTTTATGCACAGATAAAGGGACTAAATCTCACATGGACTGCATACTCGACTACTGGACTCGAGGAGTTTATTTTATCCACCAGATCTGTCTGTAATTGTATATGATTCCTGTCATGCTCACTGTTGGTTTAATGCTATTGTATGTTTTTTTCTTTTACGCTGTTGAAAACCCAATAAAAAACAACTATATAAAAAAAAAAAATAATTACCCAGATTATTCCATTCCCTGGAAATCACTTCAGAAATAGCATCAGGGACGGGAAAAACTTCCGGAATAACTACAGGAGGTTTAAAAACCGTATTTAAACGTTTAGATTTAGTATCAAGAGGACCAGATTCCTCTATTTCTAAAGCAATTAAGACTTCTTTAAAGGGCCACTGTAAGTAAATATTTTCTATGCCTGTTACTAACTAACTACCCCAAATACGCTTTTTATCAATAGCATTTCATTAACATATCTCTACCGTATAGCAGAAATCTTGTCTGCAAATGTAATTGTTTTCCAAACCCACTCAGTGGGTATCCTTTGCTCTGTACCAATCCGTTTACAATACCTAGGTTTCAAAATGGCGCTTTAAACACAAAGTTATTGGTTTAAGTATTTAGAACATGCAGTGCTGAAAATAGTGGGCAGGATAACGTGACATCATCGGCAAATAAAAGATATAACTTTTAGAACGTTATGAAACTTCGTTTTGGAGAAAATATAGGTCAGTATGTTTTAATTAATGTTTATTAACTTTAATATGTTAGTTGTTTAGCTTAAAAATTATAACAGAAAGTAATCCTTTAAGTAAAGAACAAATAAATTCCATTTTAAATAAATATGGAAATTTATCAGTATCAATCTCTAAACAGAATCCTCTGAACCAGAAAAATCATTATCAGAAACAGAATCAGAATGATGATGTTCATTTAAAAATTCATCTGGAAAATGAGAAGTTTTAAAAGACTTTTTACGTTTACTAGAAGGAGGAATAATAGACATAGCCTTCCTAATAGATTTAGAAACAAAATCTCTTATGTTAACAGGAACACCCTGAGTATTAGATGTTGATGGAACAGCAACAGGTAATGGAACATTAATAAAGGAAATATTATCTGCATTAGAAAGTTTGTCATGACATTCATCACAAACAACAGCCGGAGGAACAGATACCACAAGTTTACAACAAATACACTTAACTTTGGTAGATCCAGCATCAGGCAGCGATTTTCCAGAAGTAGCTTCTGATTCAGGGTCAATCTGAGACATCTTGCAATATGTAATAGAAAAAACAACATATAAAGCAAAATTGATCAAATTCCTTAAATGACAGTTTCAGGAATGGGAAAAAATGCCAATGAACAAGCTTCTAGCAACCAGAAGCAAATAAACAACAAGACTTAAATAATGTGGAGACAATAATGACGCTCATAATTTTTAGCGCCAAAAAAAGACGCCCACATTATTTGGCGCCTAAATGCTTTTGGCGCCAAAAATGACGCCACATCCGGTGACGCCGACATTTTTGGCGCAAAAACGTCAAAAAAATGACGCAACTTCCGGCGACAAGTATGACACCGGAAATGACAAAGAAAAGTTTTGCGGCAAAAAAGTCAGCGCCAAGAATGACGCAATAAAATGAAGCATTTTCAGCCCCCGCGAGCCTAACAGCCCACAGGAAAAAAGTCAAATTTTTAAGGTAAGAAAAATTGATTATTCATATGCATTATCCCAAATAATGAAACTGACTGTCTGAAATAAGGAATATCGAACATCCTGAATCAAGGCAAATAAATGTTTAAACACATATATTTCGAACTTTTATATAAAAGTGCCCAACCATAGCTTAGAGTGTCACAAAAAATAAGACTTACTTACCCCAGGACACTCATCTACATGTAGTAGAAAGCCAAACCAGTACTGAAACGAGAATCAGTAGAGGTAATGGTATATAAGAGTATATCGTCGATCTGAAAAGGGAGGTAAGAGATGAATCTCTACGACCGATAACAGAGAACCTATGAAATAGACCCCGTAGAAGGAGATCATTGAATTCAAATAGGCAATACTCTCTTCACATCCCTCTGACATTCACTGCACACTGAGAGGAAAACCGGGCTCCAGCCTGCTGTGAAGCGCATATCAACGAAGAATCTAGAACAAACTTACTTCACCACCTCCACGGGAGGCAAAGTTTGTAAAACTGATTTGTGGGTGTGGTGAGGGGTGTATTTATAGGCATTTTGAGGTTTGGGAAACTTTGCCCCTCCTGGTAGGAATGTATATCCCATACGTCACTAGCTCATGGACTCTTGCTAATTACATGAAATAAATAAATAAATAAATAAATATATATATATATATATATATATATATATATATATGTGTATATCAGGATACACGTACAGTAGTCACACAAAGATACATAGACATAGTAATATTTTCTAGATATACCTCACTATTTAGAAAATGTAAAGAAAGAAAAATAGTATAACGGTAGGGACCATGGAATACACATAATTTAGCAATCACCGTATAATAGGCCATCTGTTTTATTGCATTATCAACCTCAGTTAATGTTAGAACAGTGAGTGATAGAGATAAGCAAAATGTAACAAATGGTATATAGATACATCACAAGGTAACAAATATCAATACTCAATTACGTAGTACAGAAAGTCAATTACTACGGACATGTATTATATACATATACATACTGCCTACTATTAGAATTAACTTTCCCTATTGGTACCCTTTTGTTACAATATAAATTTATTATACCCTATTATACATGGGAACAAAGGACATTGCCACATTAATGTAATATATTTTCAAAGTAACTGTTGCAAATAGACTATATTATGGTAAATCAAGATATCGTAATATGTCAAAGAGATAGAGTATACATTGCTGCATAAACTTAGTACATTTCTAAGTACTAATATTATAATGTACCATAACTATTTGAGACATTGTTAAAGAGGATATGTAATAGTATACCGTTAAAGAATAGGAATGGGTATACCATCTTAACCATATGCTCTTGATGATTGACAGGACAAATTCCAATCAAAACATTTTGAATGGCGGAACTTCCGGTGCACGGAGCAATAAATAAGGTCACTGTCGGCGGCTCGCTGCCTTTGAAAAAGCCCTAATGGGCGAAACGCGTCAGCAGTCTAGACGCTCTTTTAAAATACTCTGTTAAGATTTTGTTGATTTAAACCAATATTATAATACAATTACAAATATTAAAACTTAGTGTAATTCAACCTATGGGGCAGTCGTAGAGCCACTATGGCACTCTGAACTTACTGACTTAGAACGCTGAATACAGATCAGAAGTGACATTACGCCGAGTGTGTAACCTGGCGAGAGTGTTGCTTAGCCACTTGGGCACTCTAGGTTAATCGCCTCATAACGCTGAATTGATATCAGCGGTCACAGAACATTGAATGTATAACCTAGCGGGAGGGTATTCAATTAACAAAGTTATATTCAATCAATCTTGATCCTCTATAATTTGGTGTGTGAATGCGCAGAATGATCAACAATATTAACCCACTGAAAAGCTATTAGAGGTAACTGTTGAACCTCCACGGCACTCCAGTTTAACTGACCCAGGACGCTGAATAAATATCAGCGGTTATAGAACGCTGTGGTCACAAACTGATGGGGGTGTGTGTGTGAACAAATACAGTATCATTCAGCTAATATGATAAGTGAGATTACGATCTCTCATAGACTGCTATGTGAATGCACATAATTAATATTCACAGTAACCAACTGAGGAACATTTGTCCACTGGCTAACACATTGTATGGATAGAAATAATATAATATAAAGAAGCAATCATACTACATTTATAAATGAGATGAGGCTTTAGCCGTCTCATATATGCGGTGCATAGACTCTCTTAATTTGAGGAGAAACTGGTGTAACGATGAAATAATATCGTAACTATAGTATGTCAAGTACACTAAAAGGAGAGTATAGTACATATTACCAGTTCCTGCTGTAATAAGGGGAGACTTCTTAACTTGATGCGCTACATTAAAACCAATACTAATCGGTATACATTATCAGGTTTCCCAATTACGAGGGAAGAATATTTAATACTATTGTAATATACTAAGTTTGGATAGCTTATCCACCCTCCATAGACCCGCTATTCGAATTACCATACCTCAATGTATGATTAACATAACGGAAAGTATCTACGCAATGATAATAAATCCATCAGTAAGGAGTTGCGATCTGCATATTTAAGTATGATAGTACCGTTTACCATGCTGGTATAATGAAAGCACTAACACCAATTCCTTACACACCATCTTTTTACCAATGACAGAGGGACAATGCAAGTATGGGCACAAATATTGTCTTATCACCATGAATAGTGATGCGCAATAAGCAACAATCTTGACGAGACCTTAAATTTGTGATAAACAACAATGTGCAGCAAGTTCCGAGTTTCCCATGAAGTAATACTTATACTGAGTTGTTACTGATAGATGTAACAGCATACATTATTTCTAAGTATTGCTCTTGTATTGGTACTTTTTTTAGCTGACTACACCCTTATATTGTACCAGGCTAAGTTTGACTTTCCTAACATCCATAACTAGGAATTATTTGAATTCAGCGACTTCACAAATGTATATGTTCAGATGATTCACACCAATACTTATAATTAAGGTGTATGGCAGTTACATTTAGGTGTCGCTACAGCGTTGGTGATATTACCAATAATATACTTGGGCAACCCCGTTACAGGTGGTTATACTGAGTCCCCCACTGCCAACTCAACAGAACAGATAGCTGGAATATCGTGTGTGATAGCGATTTGAACTGAAGGCCATATTATTGGGATAAAACAGCTATCACCTTTACATTGGATTTGAACTTAACAGAGTTAAGATTTTATTATTAGTGTTTCTGTGTGTTTTAACTATGTTTTATTAAAAGTTGTGTTTTAATCACACCTGGATTGTACGCCTTTAAGTCTAGGCATAGAGTGCTAGGTGCATTCTTTTAGTGGATAGCCTTTAATCCACTATCTTTTTGTCAATATTCAATTTAATGCCTAGCACCAACCCACATTAATTGACCAAGTAGAATTTTTCTATAGCACAATTATTAATGCTATAAATAGGATTAATAGAATTACAAATAATTTAGTGGGGATTGCCAAAGAGTAGTGCCATTGTAAACTTTTGTTGTGTAGGTTGTAATAGAACCCTAGACCCTGTTCCTGTACCGAGACTAGAACTGTTACTCCCAGGAGGGAAAGATCCTGTACACATTGTAAGAACGCCTCTCTCTTTGTCTAGTCTACAGATAATCTTGAGAGGTGGAACCTGCCCCTGGGAGGAAAGGTCTTGAATTCTAACTTGTAACCCTGGGATACTATGTCCACAGCCCATGGGTCTGGGATATCTTGTATCCATGCTAGAGAAAACAGAGAATCTGCCCCCCACTTGATCTTAGGTTCAGCTGCGGGCTTCTTAGATTGCTTCCCCTTGTTCCAAGACTGACTGGTCTTCCAAGTGGACTTGGAATGGTCCTGCTTGGCAGAAGAGGGGGAAGACTTACCTCTGAAGTTACGAAAGTAACGAAAATTACTCTGACATCCTTTTGATTTGTTCTTCCTATCTTGAGGCAGAAAACATAATTTATGTAAGAACTTACCTGATAAATTAATTTCTTTCATAGTGGCAAGAGTCCATGAGCTAGTGACGTATGGGATTCACATTCCTACCAGGAGGGGGCAAAGTTTCCCAAACCTTAAATTCCTATAAATACACCTCCCACCTCACTCATACCTTAGTTTAACCTATAGCTAAGAATTGAGGTGTATAAAAAACAAGGAGTAAAAAGCATTAAAAAAAGAGGAACTGGAAAAATAATGTGCTTTATACTAAAAAAAAACCATAATCACAAAAAATAGGGTGGGTCTGATGGACTCTTGCCACTATGAAAGAAATGAATTTATCAGGCAAGTTCTTACATAAATTATGTTTTCTTTCACGTAAGTGGCAAGAGTACATGAGCTAGTTACATATGGGATATAATACCCAAGATGTGTCCACGAGAGGGAGGGATAAAATAAAAACAGCTCTTTCCGCTGAGAAATTAAAACCCCAAAAATAATTACGTTTTCTTAAAAAATTAAAAGAAATTCAAATCATAGGCACTAGAATCAAACTGAGACAGCTGCCTGAAAAAACTATCTACCAAACACTGCTTCCAAAGAAGCAAACACATCAAAATGGTAAAATAAAGAAAATGAGTGCAAAGAAGACCAAGTTACAGCTTTGCAAATTTAATCAACTGAAGCTTCATTCTAAAAAACCCAAGATATGGTGACTGATCTAGTAGAATGAGCTGTAAACGCTGAAGCGGAGACTGCCCCGCCTTCAAATAAGCCTTGTGAATCTAAACTTCAACCAAGATGCCAAAGAAATGGCAAAGGCTTTCTGATCTTTTCTGGAACCAGAAAAAAAACAGAATTTATGCTTACCTGATAAATTACTTTCTCCAACGGTGTGTCCGGTCCACGGCGTCATCCTTACTTGTGGGAATATCTCTTCCCCAACAGGAAATGGCAAAGAGTCCCAGCAAAGCTGGCCATATAGTCCCTCCTAGGCTCCGCCCACCCCAGTAATTCGACCGACGGACAGGAGGAAAAAATAGGAGAAACTATAGGGTGTCGTGGTGACTGTAGTTAGAGAAAATAATTCATCGGACCTGATTAAAAAACCAGGGCGGGCCGTGGACCGGACACACCGTTGGAGAAAGTAATTTATCAGGTAAGCATAAATTCTGTTTTCTCCAACATTGGTGTGTCCGGTCCACGGCGTCATCCTTACTTGTGGGAACCAATACCAAAGCTTTAGGACACGGATGAAGGGAGGGAGCAAATCAGGTTACCTAAACGGAAGGCACCACAGCTTGCAAAACCTTTCTCCCAAAAATAGCCTCCAAAGAAGCAAAAGTATCAAATTTGTAAAATTTGGCAAAAGTGTGCAGTGAAGACCAAGTCGCTGCCTTACATATCTGATCAACAGAAGCCTCGTTCTTGAAGGCCCATTTGACAGTCCTAGTGGAGTGAGCTGTGATTCTTTCAGGAGGCTGCCGTCCGGCAGTCTCATAAGCCAATCGGATGATGCTTTTAAGCCAAAAGGAAAGAGAGGTAGAAGTTGCTTTTTGACCTCTCCTTTTACCAGAACAGACGACAAACAGAGAAGAAGTTTGTCTGAACTCTTTTGTAGCTTCTAAGTAGAATTTTAGAGCACGGACTACATCTAAATTGTGTAGCAAACGTTCCTTCTTTGAAACTGGATTTGGACACAAAGAAGGTACAACTATCTCCTGATTAATATTTTTGTTGGAAACAACCTTTGGTAGAAAACCAGGCTTAGTACGCAAAACAACCTTATCTGAATGGAACACCAGATAGGGTGGAGTACACTGTAGAGCAGATAACTCAGAAACTCTTCTAGCAGAAGAAATAGCAACCAAAAACAAAACTTTCCAAGATAACAACTTAATATCTATGGAATGTAAAGGTTCAAACGGAACCCCTTGAAGAACTGAAAGAACTAGATTTAAACTCCAGGGAGGAGTCAAAGGTCTGTAAACAGGCTTGATCCTAACCAAAGCCTGAACAAATGCTTGAACATCTGGCACAACTGCCAGTCGTTTGTGTAGTAGGACAGATAAAGCAGAAATCTGTCCCTTTAGAGAACTCGCAGATAATCCTTAATCCAAACCTTCTTGTAGAAAGGAAAGAATCCTAGGAATCTTTATCTTATCCCATGGGAATCCCTTGGATTCACACCAGCAGATATATCTTTTCCATATTTTATGGTAAATCATTCTAGTTACCGGTTTTCTGGCTTGAACCAGAGTATCTATCACGGAATCTGAAAACCCACGCTTTGATAGAATCAAGCGTTCAATCTCCAAGCCGTCAGCTGGAGGGAGACCAGATTTGGATGTTCGAATGGACCCTGAACAAGAAGGTCCTGTCTCAAAGGTAGCTTCCATGGTGGAACCGATGACATATTCACCAGGTCTGCATACCAAGTCCTGCGTGGCCACGCAGGAGCTATCAAGATCACCGAGGCCCTCTCCTGTTTGATCCTGGCTACAAGCCTGGGAATGAGAGGAAACGGTGGAAACACATAAGCTAGGTTGAAGGTCCAAGGCGCTACTAGTGCATCCACTAGAGTCGCCTTGGGATCCCTGGATCTGGACCCGTAGCAAGGAACCTTGAAGTTCTGACAAGACGCCATCAGATCCATATCTGGAATGCCCCATAGTTGCGTCAACTGGGCAAAGATCTCCGGGTGGAGTTCCCACTCCCCCGGATGGAATGTCTGACGACTCAAATAATCCGCTTCCCAGTTTTCCACACCTGGAATGTGGATCGCAGATAGGTGGCAGGAGTGATTCTCCACCCATTGTATTATTTTGGTCACTTCTTTCATCGCCAGGGAACTCCTTGTTCCCCCCCTGATGATTGAGATACGCAACAGTCGTCATGTTGTCTGATTGGAATCTTATGAATCTGGCCTTTGCTAGCTGAGGCCAAGCCCTGAGAGCATTGAATATCGCTCTTAGTTCCAGAATGTTTATCGGGAGAAGAGACTCTTCCCGAGACCACAGTCCCTGAGTTTTCAGGGGTTCCCAGACTGCGCCCCAGCCCACTAGGCTGGCGTCGGTCGTGACGATGACCCACTCTGGACTGCGGAAGCTCATTCCCTGGGATAGGTGATCCTGGGTTAGCTACCAACGGAGTGAGTCTCTGGTCTTCTGATCTACTTGAATCACTGGAGACAAGTCTGTATAGTCCCCATTCCACTGTTTCAGCATGCACAGTTGTAATGGTCTTAGATGAATTTGCGCAAAAGGAACTATGTCCATTGCTGCAACCATCAATCCTACTACTTCCATGCACTGAGCTACGGAAGGACGAGGAATAGAATGAAGAACTTGACAAGCGTTTAGAAGTTTTGACTTTCTGACTTCTGTCAAGAAAATCCTCATTTCTAAGGAATCTATTATTGTTCCCAAGAAGGGAACTCTTGTCGACGGAGACAGGGAACTTTTTTCTATGTTCACCTTCCATCCGTGAGATCTGAGAAAGGCCAGAACGATGTCTGAGTGAGCCTTTGCCTTTGAAAGAGACGACACTTGTACTAGAATGTCGTCCAAGTACGGTACTACTGCAATGCCCCTTGGTCTTAGAAACGCTAGAAGGGATCCGAGTACCTTTGTGAAAATCCTTGGAGCAGTGGCTAACCCGAATGGGAGGGCCACAAACTGGTAATGTTTGTCCAGAAAGGCGAACCTTAGGAACTGATGATGTTCTTTGTGGATAGGGATATGTAGATACGCATCCTTTAGATCCACTGTAGTCATAAATTGACCTTCCTGAATTGTGGGTAGAATCGTTCGAATGGTTTCCAACTTGAACGATGGTACTCTGAGAAATTTGTTTAGGATCTTTAAATCCAGGATTGGTCTGAAAGTTCCCTCTTTTTTGGGAACTACAAACAGATTTGAGTAAAAACCCATTCCTTGTTCCGCCGTTGGAACTGGGTGTATCACTCCCATCTTTAACAGGTCTTCTACACAATGTAAGAATGCCTGTCTCTTTATTTGGTTTGAGGATAAGTGAGACATGTGGAACCTTCCCCTTGGGGGTAGTTCCTTGAATTCCAGAAGATAACCCTGAGAAACTATTTCTAGCGTCTAGGGATCCTGAACATCTCTTGCCCAAGCCTGAGCAAAGAGAGAGAGTCTGCCCCCCACTAGATCCGGTCCCGGATCGGGGGCTACTCCTTCATGCTGTTTTGTTAGCAGCGGCAGGCTTCTTGGCCTGCTTACTCTTGTTCCAGCCTTGCATCGGTTTCCAGGCTGGTTTGGTCTGTGAGGTATTACCCTCTTGCTTAGAGGATGCAGAATTAGAGCCCGGTCCGTTCCTGAAATTACGAAAGGAACGAAAATTAGACTTATTCTTGGCTTTGAAAGGCCTATCTTCTGGGAGGGCGTGGCCCTTTCCCCCAGTGATGTATGAGATAATCTCTTTCAATTCTGGCCCAAAGAGAGTTTTACCCTTGAAGGGTATATTAAGCAATTTTGTCTTGGATGATACATCCGCTGACCAAGACTTTAGCCAAAGCGCTCTGCGCGCCACAATTGCAAACCCTGAATTTTTCGCCGCTAATCTAGCTATTTGCAAAGCGGCATCTCAAATAAAAGAGTTAGCCAACTTAAGTGCGTGAACTCTGTCCATAACCTCCTCATATGGAGTCTCTCTACTGAGCGACTTTTCTAGTTCCTCGAACCAGAACCACGCTGCTGTAGTGACAGGAACAATGCACGAAATGGGTTGAAGAAGGTAACCTTGCTGTACAAAAATCTTTTTAAGCAAACCCTCCAATTTTTTATCCATAGGATCTTTGAAAGCACAATTATCCTCGATAGGAATAGTAGTGCGCTTGGCTAGTGTAGAAACTGCCCCCTCGACCTTAGGGACTGTCTGCCATAAGTCCTTTCTGGGGTCGACCATAGGAAATAATTTCTTAAATATAGGAGGGGGAACAAAAGGTATGCCGGGCTTCTCCCATTCCTTATTCACTATGTCCGCCACCCGCTTGGGTATAGGAAAAGCGTCGGGGTGCACCGGAACCTCTAGGAACTTGTCCATCTTGCATAATTTTTCTGGAATGACCAGGTTGTCACAATCATCCAGAGTAGATAACACCTCCTTAAGAAGTGCGCGGAGATGTTCTAATTTAAATTTAAATGTCACAACATCAGGTTCAGCCTGTTGGGAAATTTTTCCTGAATCTGAAATTTCCCCATCTGACAAAACCTCCCTCATGGCCCCTTCAGATTGGTGTGAGGGTATGACAGAACAATTATCATCAGCGCCCTCCTGCTCTTCAGTGTTTAAAACAGAGCAATTGCGCTTTCTCTGATATGCCGGCATTTTGGATAAAATATTTGCTATGGAGTTATCCATTACAGCCGTCAATTGTTGCATGGTAATAAGCATTGGCGCGCTAGAAGTACTAGGGGCCTCCTGCGTGGGCAAAACTGGTGTAGACACAGAAGGAGATGATGTAGAATCATGTCTACTCCCTTCATCTGATGAATCATCTTGGGCAACCTCATTATCTGTGACAGTACTGTCCTTACTTTGTTTGGACGCTTTGGCACAATTATCACATAATTTAGAAGGGGGAGACACATTGACTTTCATACATATAGAACATAGCTTATCTGAAGGCACAGACATGTTAAACAGGCTTAAACTTGTCAGTAAAACACAAAAACCGTTTTAAAACAAAACCGTTACTGTCTCTTTAAATTTTAAACAGAGCACACTTTATTACTGAATATGTGAAAAAATATGAAGGAATTGTTCAAAATTTACCAAAAATTTCACCACAGTGTCTTAAAGCATTAAAAGTATTGCACACCAATTTTCAGAGCTTTAACCCTTAAAATAACGAAACCGGAGCCGGTTACAGTTTTAACCCCTCTACAGTCCCAGCTACAGCCTTTGCTGTGACTCTACCAAGCCCAGAGGGGAATACGATACCAAATGACGCCTTCTAGGAACTTTTCCAACTATTTTCAGGTCCTCACACATGCATCTGCATGTCTTGCTCTCAAAAACAACTGCGCAGTAATGGCGCGAAAATGAGGCTCAGCCTACAACTGGGAAGGCCCTTCCTGACTGGAAAAGGTGTCTAACATAGTGCCTGACGTTAAAAAACGTTCCCCAAGTTTATAAGTGTGAAATACCAGCATAAACATGTATAAAATGCCCAAATAAAGCAATCGATTTTGCCCATAAAAGTGTCTACCAGTTTTATAGCCCATATTAAGCCCTTTATTCTGCTTGAGACTAAGAAAATGGCTTACCGGTCCCCATGAGGGGAAATGACAGCCTTCCAGCATTACACAGTCTTGTTAGAAATATGGCTAGTCATACCTTAAGCAGAAAAGTCTGCTGTTTCCCCCAACTGAAGTTACTTCATCTCAACAGTCCTATGTGGAAACAGCAAAGGATTTTAGTTACTGTCTGCTAAAATCATCTTCCTCTCACAAACAGAATCTTCATCTTTTTCTGTTTCAGAGTAAATAGTACATACCAGCACTATTTTAAAATAACAAACTCTTGATAGTAGAATAAAAAACTACAACTAAACACCACATACTCTTAACCATTTCCGTGGAGATGTTGCCTGTGCAATGGCAAAGAGAATGACTGGGGTGGGCGGAGTCTAGGAGGGACTATATGGCCAGCTTTGCTGGGACTCTTTGCCATTTCCTGTTGGGGAAGAGATATTCCCACAAGTAAGGATGACACCGTGGACTGGACACACCAATGTTGGAGAAATAACAAATAGACTAGAAGCCTTTCTGATATCTATAGTAGCCTCAACATAATATTTCAAAGCTCTTACCACATCCAAAGAGTGACAAGACCTTTTAGACGTATTCTTAGGATTAAGACACAAGGAAGAAACAAAAATCTCCCTATATATGTAGTTAGAATTCACAACTTAAAGCAAAAAAATCACAATAGAGAGTAGACAATTCAGAAAACTCTTCTAGCAGAAGAGATAGCCAAAGAAATAACACTTTCTATGAAAGTAGATAAAAATACAAAGAATGCATAGGCTCAAAAAAAGAGCCTGCAAATCTTAAAACTCAAATTGAGACTCCAAGAAGGAAAAATTGATAAATAATAAGCTTGATACGAATCAAAACCTGAACAAAACAGTGAATATCAGGAAGCTTAACAATCTTTTTATGAAATAAGACAGAAAGAACAGAGATTTGTCCTACAAAATATTTGCAGACAAAACCTTTAATCCAAACTATCCTGAAGAAACTGTGAAATCCTAGGAATTCAAAAGAATGCCAAGAATAATCATGAGTGGAACACAATGAAATATAGGTTTACCAAACCCTATTATGCAGGTATATAGGTTTGGTCCTATAAAAAATGACCAAGGCTGACAACTGAATATTCAGACAAGGTCCACATACCAAAACCAGAGAGGCCATGCTGGCGCTATCAGAAACACAAAAAATTGTTCCAATATGATCTTAGAGATCACCTTTGGAAAAAGAACCAGAGGCGGAAAAATGTAAGCAGATAGGTAAAACCAAGGAACTGCTAGAGCATCCATCATTTCTGCCTGAGGATCACTGGACCTGGAAAGGTATCTGAAGTCTTTTGTTCAGATGAGAGGCCAACAGATCTAGAAGACCCAACATCTATACAAGTTGAAAAAAAAACATCTGGAAAAGGAGACCACTCCCCTGGATGTACAGAATGACGGCTGAGATAATCCGCTTCCCAAATGTCTGCACCTGAGATATGAATCGCAAAGTCTTGACAAGAGTTGGACTTCTTTCATTACTAAAGGACTGCAAGTCCCCCATTGATGATTCACATATGCCACTGTTGTGATATAGTCTGAAAATGAATGTAAAGTTCTCTCTTCAATAGAGAACAAGCCTGAAGAGCTCTAAAAATAGCACAAAGTTCTAAAATAATTATTGGTAACCTCGCCTCTTGAGGATTCCAAACCCCTTGTGCTGTCAGAGATCCCCAGACAGCTCCCCAACCTTTAAGACTTGCATCTGTTGAGATCACAGTCCAGGAAGAATGAACAAAGGAGGCCCCTTGAACAATAAGGTGATAGTTTAAACACCAAAAATAGAGAGCATTAAGTGTTGGGATTTACGTATATCAACTGTGATATCTGAGTATAATCACTGGACCACAGGTGCAACATGCAAAACTGTAGAGGTCTCATATGAAAATAAGCAAAGGAGATTGCGTCCGATGCTGCAACCATGAGACCTAAAACTTCCATGCACCTAGCCACTGAAGAGAATGATAGAGACTGAAGGTTTAGACAAGCTAAGACAAACTTCATTTGTCTCTTGTCTCTTGTCATGGATACGGAATTTATCTGGAAACCTAAGAAGGTAACCTATATCTAAAGAACAAAGAAACTCATTGTTAAATTGATTCTCCAACCATGTCTAGAAGAAACAACATTTAGCTGTTCCATATGAGATTCTGCAAAATGAAAATATTGAGCTAGTACCAAGATATCATCCAAAATACCACAATACCTTGCTCTCTGATTACAGAAAGAAGAGCACAGAGAACCTTTGAGAAAATTCTTGGGGAAGTTGCTAGACCAAAAGGAAGAGCGACAAAATGGTAATATTTGTCTAAAAAAGAGAATCTCAGAAAACAATAGTGGTCTGGATGAATCAAATGTGAAGATAAGTGTCCTGTAAGTCTATTGTGGACATAAAATGACCTTACTGAACAAAAAACAGTATAGTCCTTACAGTCACCATCGAAAAAGTTGGGGACTTTTACAAAACAATTAACATTTTCAGATTCAGGATTGGTCTGAAAAAATCATCCTTTTCTGGGACTATGAATAGATTTGTATAGAAAGCCAATCCCTGTTCCTGCTGAGGAACTGGTACAAACAACCCTGAAAACTCTAGGTCTGAATACACACTTCAGAAAAGCCTGAGTCTTCACAGGGTTTGTTGAAACATGAGTAAAAAAGTATCTTCCCATGGAAAGTCTTAATCAATACTCTTGAGAACAATATTCTATTAATTTTGGACTGAAACTGTCCAAATGTCTTGAAATAACTTAATCTGCCCCTCACCAGAAGAACTAGATAGAGGGCCGCACCTTCATGCAGAGTTAGGAGCCGGATTTGGATCCTTATAAGGATTGGATTTATTTAAATTTGGAGATGGTCACCAAATAGAGCCAGAGGCCTTAGGGGAATGAGAGGTTTTCAGTTCTCTATAAAAAGGAACAAAAACAATTGAGAGCTTAAATGTTATCCTTAAATTTCTTGTCTAGGGCCAAAAAAACTCCCTTACCCCTAGATATAGAGGAACCAAATTATTTCCCTGAAAAATTAGAAATTATAATTCAGATTAGGACACTATGTCAATATTTCAAGATTTAAGCCATATAAATCTTGAAATAGCAATATAAATAAAAAGAATGTATGTTGAAATAAAAGAACAAAGTTATATTCTTCAGAATCTAATAACTGCTGTGCTAAACTGTCCAACTAGAAAGTTGAAGCAGCAGCAACCTCAGTCATAAAAATAGCCGGTCTAAGAATATAACCAGTAAAAAAATATGCTCTTTTAAGGAAAGATTCAGGCTTCCTTAAAGGATCCTGAAAAGAGTACTATCTTCTATTGAAAAAAATAGTACGTTCTCAAATTCTAAACTAGCCATAAGTAAAATATACTAGGTTAAGAACATTCTTAAGCAATCATATTACTGATAGCATCTGGAATAGGAAAAAAACTTCAGAAGCAACCTCAGAAGACTTAAACACAGAATTTAAACAATTATTAGCTTAGCAATTAGGAGGACTAGACTCCTTAAAGGAACAGTCTACACCAGAATATTTATTGTTTTAAAAGATAGATAATACCTTTATTACCCATTCCCTAGTTTTGCATAACCAACACAGTTATATCAATATACTATTTTACCTCTGTGATTACCTTGTATCTAAGTCTCTGCAAACTGCCCCTTATATCAGTTCTTTTGACAGACTTGCATTTTAGCCAATCAGTGCAGGCTCCTAGGAACTCCATGTGCAAGAGCACAGTGTTATCTATATGAACTAACACCCTCTAGTGGTGAAAAAATGTCAAAATGCCCTGAGCTAAGAGGTGGCCTTCAAAGGCTTAGAAATTAGCATATGAACCTCCTAGACTTAGCTTTCAACTAAGAATATCAAGAGAACAAAGCAAAATTGGAGATAGAAGTAAATCGAAAAAATGTTTAAAATTACATGGCCTATCTGAATAATGAGTTTGTTTTGGACTAGACTGTCACTTTAATACCTAAAGTAAACAATACTTCCTTAATAGAGAACAAATATGTTCAAATGAAAAAAATAAAAAATAAAAAAATAAAAAAGATTAGTCAATTTCTGTCTCTGATGGAGAAACCTCTGAGTCAGAGGAACCCTCATCTGTAGAGAATACTTAAGTATATTTAAATTTTTTATATCTGCAGGAATATCAGGTACATTAAACTGAGAAAAAATAACAGTAGATGTAATTGTACTTATAGAAACATTATCAACATGTAATAAACAAATGCCACATAATTGAGTTGAAGAAACAAAATCAGTTTATTAACAATAACACACTTACGCCTAGATTTAGAGTTTGGCGTTAGCCGTCAAAACCAGCGTTAGGGGCTCCTAACGCTGGTTTTGGGCTACCGCTGGTATTTAGAGTCAGTCAGGAAAGGGTCTAACGCTCACTTTCCAGCCACGACTTTTCCATACCGCAGATCCCCCTACGCCATTTGCGTATCCTAACTTTTCAATGGGATCTTTCTAACGCTGGTATTTAGAGTCTTGGCTGAAGTGAGCGTTAGAAATCTAACGACAAGACTCCAGCCGCAGAGAAAAGCCAGGAGTTAAGAGCTTTATGGGCTAACGCCGGTTCATAAAGCTCTTAACTACTGTGCTCTAAAGTACACTAACACCCATAAACTACCTATGTACCCCTGAACTGAGGTCCCCCCACATCGCCGCCACTCTAATAAAAATTTTTAACCCCTAATCTGCCGACCGCACACCGCCGCAACCTACGTTATCCCTATGTACCCCTAATCTGCTGCCCCTAACACCGCCGACACCTACATAATATTTATTAACCCCTAATCTGCCGCAAACCAACGTCGCCGCCACCTACCTACAATTATTAACCCCTAATCTGCCGACCGGACCTCACCGCTACTATAATAAAGTTATTAACCCCTAATCCGCCTCACTCCCGCCTCACTAACCCTATAATAAATAGAATTAACCCCTAATCTGCCCTCCCTAATAATAAATTAATCCTATTTAAAGCTAAATACTTACCTGTAAAATAAACCCTAATATAGCTACAATATAAATTATAATTATATTGTAGCTATTTTAGGATTTATATTTATTTTACAGGCAACTTTGTATTTATTTTAACAAGGTACAATAGCTATTAAATAGTTATTAACTATTTAATAGCTACCTAGTTAAAATAAGTACAAAATTACCTGTAAAATAAATCCTAACCTAAGTTACAAATACACCTAACACTACACTATCAATAAATTAATTAAATAAATTAACTACATTTATCTAAAATTAAACCTAACACTACACTATCAATAAATAAATTAAATAGAAATAAATACATTAACTAAAGTACAAAAAATAAAAAACATAATTTATGTAAGAACTTACCTGATAAATTCATTTCTTTCATATTAGCAAGAGTCCATGAGCTAGTGACGTATGGGATATACATTCCTACCAGGAGGGGCAAAGTTTCCCAAACCTCAAAATGCCTATAAATACACCCCTTACCACACCCACAATTCAGTTTAACGAATAGCCAAGAAGTGGGGTGATAAAAAAGTGCGAAAGCATATAAAATAAGGAATTGGAATAATTGTGCTTTATACAAAATCATAACCACCACAAAAAAAGGGCGGGCCTCATGGACTCTTACTAATATGAAAGAAATGAATTTATCAGGTAAGTTCTTACATAAATTATGTTTTCTTTCATGTAATTAGCAAGAGTCCATGAGCTAGTGACGTATGGGATAATGATTACCCAAGATGTGGATCTTTCCACACAAGAGTCACTAGAGAGGGAGGGATAAAATAAAGACAGCCAATTCCTGCTGAAAATAATCCACACCCAAAATAAAGTTTAACGAAAAACATAAGCAGAAGATTCAAACTGAAACCGCTGCCTGAAGTACTTTTCTACCAAAACTGCTTCAGAAGAAGAAAATACATAAAAATGGTAGAATTTAGTAAAAGTATGCAAAGAGGACCAAGTTGCTGCTTTGCAAATCTGATCAACCGAAGCTTCATTCCTAAACGCCCAGGAAGTAGAAACTGACCTAGTAGAATGAGCTGTAATTCTCTGAGGCGGAGTTTTACCCGACTCAACATAGGCAAGATGAATTAAAGATTTCAACCAAGATGCCAAAGAAATGGCAGAAGCTTTCTGGCCTTTTCTAGAACCGGAAAAGATAACAAATAGACTAGAAGTCTTTCTGAAAGGGGTGTATTTATAGGCATTTTGAGGTTTGGGAAACTTTGCCCCTCCTGGTAGGAATGTATATCCCATACGTCACTAGCTCATGGACTCTTGCTAATTACATGAAAGAAAAAGACCTAAGTTACAAAAAATAAAAAAATATTTACAAACATTATAAAAATATTACAACAATTTTAAGCTAATTACACCTACTCTAAGCCCCCTAATAAAATAACAAAGCCCCCCAAAATAAAAAAATGCCCTACCCTATTCTAAAATAAAAATAGAAAAGCTCTTTTACCTTACCAGCCCTTCAAAGGGCCTTTTGCGGGGCATGCCCCAAAGAATTCAGCTCTTTTGCCTGGAAAAAAAAAACATACAATACCCCCCCAACATTACAACCCACCACCCACATACCCCTAATCTAACCCAAACCCCCCTTAAATAAACCTAACACTAAGCCCCTGAAGATCTTCCTACCTTGTCTTCACCACGCCGGTATCACCGATCGGTCCAGAGGAGGCTTCGAAGTCTTGATCCAAGCCCAAACGGGGGCTGAAGAGATCCATCATCGGGCTGAAGAGGTCCATCATCGGGCTGAAGTCTTGATCCAAGCGGCGGCTGAAGAGGTCCATCATCGGGCTGTAGTCTTCTATCAATCGGCATCTTCAATCTTCTTCCGGATCCATCTTCATCCCGCCGACAAGGAACATCCATCCTGCCCGACGACTTCCCGACGAATGACGGTTCCTTTAAATGACGTCATCCAAGATGGCGTCCCTCGAATTCCGATTGGCTGATAGTATTCTATCAGCCAATCAGAATTAAGGTAGGAAAAATCTGATTGGCTGATGGAATCAGCCAATCAGATTCAAGTTCAATCCGATTGGCTGATTGGAACAACCAAAAGAATGCGAGCTCAATCTGATTGGCTGATTCCATCAGCCAATCAGAATTTTCCTACCTTAATTCCGATTGGCTGATAGAATCCTATCAGCCAATCGGAATTCGAGGGACGCCATCTTGGATGATGTCATTTAAAGGAACCGTCATTCGTTGGGAAGTCGTCTGGCAGGATGGATGTTCCGCATCGGCGGGATGAAGATGGATCCGGAAGAAAGAAGATTGAAGATGCCGCTTGATAGAAGACTTCAGCCCGATGATGGACCTCTTCAGCCGCCGCTTGGATCAAGACTTCAGCCCGATGATGGACCTCTTCAGCCGCCGCTTGGATCAAGACTTCAGCCCAATGATGGACCTCTTCAGCCCGATGATGTATCTCTTCAGCCCCCGCTTGGGTTTGGATGAAGACTTCGGAGCCTCCTCTGGACCGATCGGTGATACCCGGCGTGGTGAAGACAAGGTAGGAAGATCTTCAGGGGCTTAGTGTTAGGTTTATTTAAGGGTTAGGTTAGATTAGGGGTATGTGGGTGGTGGGTTGTAATTAGGGCTGCAACAACTAATCGGTAAGTTTGATCATAAAAATAGTTGTCGACAAATCTCATTATCAATTAGGTGGTCAGCGATTAGTTGTTCAGTTGCACAGCACCAGCTGCTTTAATCTGATGATCTACTGCAACTAAGATTGTGCAAAAAAATTGAATTTATTTATTTTTTAAATCTTTTTTCTATCCGATTAATCGGACAATAATCATCCGATTAATCGGATAGAAAAAAAATAAATAAATAAAAATGTTTGCACAATACCATGTGCAGGAGTTCATCGGATTGAAGCAGCTGGTGCTGTGCAATTAACCAACTAATCGCTGACCACCTAATTGATAATGAGATTCTTTGACAACTATTTTTATGATCAATCTTACCGATTAGTTGTTGCAGCCCTAGTTGTAATGTTGGGGGGGGGTATTGTATGTTTTTTTTTCCAGGCAAAAGAGCTGAATTCTTTGGGGCATGCCCCGCAAAAGGCCCTTTTAAGGGCTGGTAAGGTAAAAGAGCTTTTCTATTTTTATTTTAGAATAGGGTAGGGCATTTTTTATTTTGGGGGGCTTTTTATTTTATTGGGGGCTTAGAGTAGGTGTAATTAGCTTAACATTGTTGTAATATTTTTATGTTTGTAAATATTTTTTTATTTTTTGTACTTTAGTTAGTGTATTTATTTGTATTTAATTTATTTATTGATAGTGTAGTGTTAGGTGTATTTGTAACTTAGGTTAGGATTTATTTTACAGGTAATTTTGTACTTATTTTAACTAGGTAGCTATTAAATAGTTAATAACTATTTAATAGCTATTGTAACTTGTTAAAATAAATACAAAGTTGCCTGTAAAATAAATATAAATCCTAAAATAGCTACAATATAATTATAATTTATATTGTAGCTATATTAGGGTTTATTTTACAGGTAAGTATTTAGCTTTAAATAGGATTCATTTATTTAATAAGAGTTAATTTATTTAGTTAGATAATAATTATATTTAACTTAGGGCGGTGTTAGTGTTAGGGTTAGACTTAGCTTTAGGGGTTAATACATTTATTATAGTAGCTGCAAGGTCTGGTCGGCAGATTAGGGGTTAATACTTGAAGTTAGGTGTCGGTGATGTTAGGGAGGGCAGATTAGGGGTTAATACTATTTATTATAGGGTTAGTGAGGCGGATTAGGGGTTAATAAATTTATTATAGTAGCGCCGTTAATAATTGTAGGTAGGTAGCGGCGACGTTGGGGGCGGCAGATTAGGGGTTAATAAATATAATATAGGGGTCAGCAGTGTACAGAGCGGCAAATTAGGGGGTTAAAAAAATATGCAGGGGTCAGCGATAGCGGGGGCGGCAGATTAGGGGTTAATATGTGTAAGGTTAGGGGTGTTTAGACTCGGGGTTCATGTTAGGGTGTTAGGTGCAGACATAGGAAGTGTTTCCCCATAGGAAACAATGGGGCTACGTTAGGAGCTGAACGCTGCTTTTTTGCAGGTGTTAGGTTTTTTTTCAGCTCAAACGGTCCCATTGTTTCCTATGGGGGAATCGTGCACGAGCACGTTTTTGAAGCTGGCCGCGTCCGTAAGCACTGCTGGTATTGAGAGTTGCAGTGGCGGTAAATATGCTATACGCTCCCTTTTTGGAGCCTAACGCAACCCTTCTGTGAACTCTAAATACCAGCGGTATTTAAAAGGTGCGGGAGAAAAATAGCACGCGTAGCTAACGCACCCCTTTGGCCGCAGAACTCTAAATCTAGCGGTTAGCTTTGGTAGAATTGTGTTCAGGCAAATTAGTTCCTGAAGTAACATCAGAGGCAGGATCTGTTTGCAAAAAACAGACTCCAAGCTATAACTAACTGTAAACCCAGGTAAGAAAAAACTGAATTTATGCTTACCTGATAAATTTCTTTCTTTTGCAATGTACCGAGTCCACGGATTCATCCTAACTTGTGGGATATTGTCCTTATAACTCCACCCCCCAGTCATTCGACCGAAGGCCAAGGAAGAAAAGGAGAAACTATAAGGTGCAGTGGTGACTGAAGTTTACATAAAAAATACTATCTGTCTTGAATTGACAGGGCGGGCCATGGATTCGGTATCTCGCAAAAGAAAGAAATTTATCAGGGAAGCATAAATTTTGTTTTTTTGTTTTGCAAGATGTACCGAGTCCACGGATTCATCCTAACTTGTGGGATACCAATACCAAAGCTTTAGGACACGGATGAATGGAGGGAAAAGACCGGAACCTAAACGGAAGGCACCACTGCTTGCAAAACTGTTCTCCCAAAAATAGCCTCCGAAGAAGCAAAAGTATCAAATTTGTAAAATTTGGAAAAGGTATGAAGCGAAGACCAAGTCGCAGCCTTACAAATCTGTTCAACAGAAGCATCATTTTTAAAAGCCCATGTGGAAGCCACTGCTCTAGTGGAGTGAGCTGTAATTCTTTCAGGAGGCTACTGTCCAGCAGTCTCATAAGCCAAACGGATGATGCTTTTCAGCTAAAAGGAAAGAGAGGTAGCCATAGCCTTTTGACCTCTACGCTTTCCAGCATAGACAACAAAGAAGATGATTGGCGAAAATCTTTGGTTGCCTGCAAATAAAACTTCAAGGCACGAACCATGTCCAAGTTGTGCAACAGACGGTCCTTCTTAGAAGAAGGATTAGGACACAGAGAAGGAACAACAATTTCCTGACTGATATTCCTGTTAGAAACAACCTTAGGGAGGAACCCAGGTTTGGTACGCAAAACCAGCTTATCAGCATGGAAAACAAGATAAGGCGAGTCACATTGTAATGCAGATAGTTCAGAAACTCTTCAAGCTGAAGAGATAGCAACTAGAAACAGAACTTTCCAAGATAGAAGCTTAATATCTATGGAATGCATGGGTTCAAACAGAACCCCCTGAAGAACTTTAAGAACTAAATTGAGACTCCAGGTTTAAACACAGGCTTAATTCTAACTAAAGCCTGACAAAAAACCCGAACGTCTGGGACATCTGCCAGACGCTTGTGCAACAGAATAGACAAGCAGATATCTGTCCCTTTAAGGAACTAGTGGACAATCCTTTCTCCAATCCTTCTTGGAGAAAAGACAAAATCCTAGGAATCCTGATCTTACTCCATGAGTAGCCTTTGGATTCGCACCAAAAAAGATATTTACGACATATCTTATGATAGATCTTCCTGGTGACAGGCTTTCGAGCCTGAATCAAGGTATCTATGACTGACTCAGAGAAACCCTGCTTTGATAAAATCAAGCGTTCAATCTCCAAGCAGTCAGTTGCAGAGAAATTAGATTTGGATGCTTGAATGGACCTTGAATCAAAAGGTCCCGTCTCAGTGACAGAGTCCATGGTGGCAGAGATGACATGTCCACAAGGTCGGCATACCAAGTCCTGCGTGGCCACGCAGGCGCTATCAAAATCACTGAAGCTCTCTCTTGTTTGATTCTGGCAATCAGACGCGGAAGGAGAGGGAATGGTGGAAACACATAAGCCAGGTTGAACGACCAGGGTACTGCTACAGCATCTATCAGTACTGCCTGAGGATCCCTTGACCTGGATCCGTAACAAGGAAGTTTGGCGTTCTGACGAGATGCCATCAGATCCAATTCTGGTGTGCCCCATAGCTGAACCAGTTGAGCAACCACCTCCGGATGGAGCTCCCACTTCCCCGGATGAAAAGTCTGACGACTTAGAAAATATGCCTCCCAGTTCTCCACCCCTGGGATATAGATTGCTGATAGATGGCAAGAGTGAGTCTCTGCCCATCGGATTATCCTGGAAACTTCCATCATCGACAAGGAACTCCTTGTTCCCCCCTGATGATTGATATAAGCTACAGTTGTGATGTTGTCTGACTGAAACCTGATGAATCCAACCGAAGCCAGCTAAGGCCACGCCTGAAGAGCATTGAATATTGCTCTTAATTCAAGAATATTTATCGGTAGGAGGGCCTCCTCCTGAGTCCACAAACCCTGTGCTTTCAGGGAATTCCAGACTGCACCCCAGCCCAGTAGGCTGGCATCCGTCGTCACAATAACCCACGCTGGCCTGCAGAAACACATTCCCCTGGACAGGTGATCCTGTGACAACCACCAAAGAAGAGAGTCTCTGGTCTCTTGATCCAGATTTATCTGAGGAGATAAATCTGCATAATCCCCATTCCACTGTTTGAGCATGCATAGTTGCAGTGGTCTGAGATGCAAGCGAGAAAACAGAACTATGTCCTTTGCCGCTACCATAAGTCTGATTACCTCCATACACTGAGCCACTGATGGCCGAGGAATGGAATGAAGAGCTCGGCAGGTGGTTAAAATCTTTGATTCCTGACCTCCGTCAGAAATATTTTCATGTCCACCTAATCTATCAGAGTTCCCAGGAATGGAACTCTTATGAGAGGAATAAGAGAACTCTTTTTCACGTTCACCTTCCACCCATGAGATCTTAGAAAGGCCAACACTAAGTCCGTGTGAGACTTGGCAAGTTGGAAAGTCGACGCTTGAATTAAGATGTCGTCTAGATAAGGCGCCACTGCTATGCCCCTCTGCCTTAGGACCGCCAGAAGGGACCCTAGCACCTTTGTGAAGATTCTTGGCGCAGTGGCCAACCCGAAGGGAAGAGCCACAAACTGGTAATGCCTGTCCAGAAAGGCAAACCTGAGGAACTGGTGATGATCTTTGTAGATAGGAATGCGTAGATATGCATCCTTTAGATCCACGGTAGTCATATATTGACCCTCCTGGATCATTGGTAAAATAGTCCGAATGGTCTCCATCTTGAAGGATGGAACTCTTAGGGATTGGTTTAGGATCTCAAGATCTAGAATTGGTCTGAAGGTTCCCTCTTTTTTGGGAACCACAAACAGATTGGAGTAGAAACCTTGCCCCTGTTCTGTTTTCGGAACTGGGCAGATCACTCCCATGGTAAAAAGGTCCTCTACACAGCATAAGAACGCCTCTCTTTTTGTCTGGTTTACAGACAATTGAGAAAGATGGAACCTCCCCCTTGGAGGAGAATCTTTGAAATCTAGGAGACACACATGGGTTCCAATTTCTACGGCCCAGGAGTCCTGAACATCTCTTGCCCAGGCCTGAGCAAGAGAGAAAGTCTGCCCCCTACTTGATCCGGTCCCGGATCGGGGGCTACCCATTCATGCTGTCTTAGTGGCAGCAGGCTTCTTGGCCTGTTTACCCTTGTTCCAAGCCTGGCTAGGTCTCCAGGTTGGCTTGGATTGAGCAAAGTTCCCCTCTTGCTTTGCAGCAGGGGAAGAGGAAGCGGGACCACCCTTGAAGTTTTGAAAGGAACGAAAATTATTTTGTTTGGTCCTTGTCTTATTTGACTTATCTTGAGGGAGGGCATGACCCTTCCCTCCAGTGATGTCTGAAATGATCTATTTCAGTGCAGGCCTGAATAGGGTCTTACCTTTGAAAGGGATGGTCAAAAGGTTAGATTTAGATGACACATCAGCTGACCAGGACTTAAGCCATAACGCTCTTCGCGCTAAAATGGCAAAACCTGAATTCTTTGCGGCTAACATAGAAAGATGAAAAGCGGCGTCTGAAATAAAAGAATTAGCCAACTTAAGGGCCTTAATTCTGTCCAAAATATCATCTAGTGGGGTCTCCATCTGAAGAGCCTCTTCTAGAGCTTCAAACCAAAAAGCAGCTGCAGTGGTTACCGGAACAATGCACGCTATAGGTTGAAGAAGAAAACCCTGATGAACAAAAATTTTCTTTAGGAGACCCTCTAACTTTTTATCCATAGGCTCAATGAAAGCACAACTGTATTCAATAGGTATAGTTGTACGCTTAGCCAGAGTAGAAATAGCTCCCTCCACCTTAGGGACCGTCTGCCATGAGTCCTTTATGGTGTCAGAAATGGGGAACATTTTCTTAAAAACAGGAGGGGGAGCGAACGGAATACCTGGTCTATCCCACTCCTTAGTAACAATGTCCGAAATCCTCTTAGGGACCGGAAAAACATCAGTGTAAACAGGAACCTCTAAATATTTGTCCATTTTACACAATTTCTCTGGAACTACAATAGGGTCACAATCATCCAGAGTCGCTAAAACCTCCCTGAGCAATAAACGGAGGTGCTCTAGCTTAAATTTAAATGCCGTCATATCTGAATCTGTCTGAGCAAACATCTTTCCTGAATCAGAAATCTCTCCCTCAGACAGCAAATCCCTCATCCCTACCTCATTACATTGTGAGGGAATATCGGATACGGCTACTAAAGCGTCAGAAGGCTCAGCATATGTTCTTAACCCAGAGCTACTGCGCTTCCCTTGCAACCCTGGCAGTTTAGATAAAACTTCTGTGAGGGTAGTATTCATAACTGAAGCCATATCTTGCAAGGTGAAAGAATTAAACGCACTAGAAGTACTTGGCGTCGCTTGTGCGGGCGTAACTGGTTGTGACACTTGGGGAGAACTAGATGGCAAAACCTGATTTTCTTCTGTCTGAGAATCATTTAATGCCAAATTCTTATAAGTCAAAATATGCTG
Source organism: Bombina bombina (assembly GCF_027579735.1). Classification (NCBI taxonomy): domain Eukaryota; kingdom Metazoa; phylum Chordata; class Amphibia; order Anura; family Bombinatoridae; genus Bombina; species Bombina bombina. Next base: position 995,216,925 of record NC_069503.1, read on the forward strand.
TTTGCAATTTATAGACATATCAGTACAATTGGGACACATTCTTAGAGGGGGTTCCACAATGGCTTCTAAGCAAATTGAACAATGAGTTTCCTCAGTGTCAGACATGTTTAAAAGGCTAGTAATGAAGCAAGCAAGCTTGGAAAACACTTTATTTAATGAAAAAAACACAATTTGCAAAAACGGTACTGTACCTTTAAGAGAAAAAAAGGCATACACAAACTGCAAAACAGGTTAAAATTGATTCAAAAATTCCGAAATTTTAACAGTACACCCACTAAGCTTTAGAAGGATTGCACCACAAGTAACAAAGCAATAGACCCCCAAATGAAAAAAACTGTTTGATAAGTGTCTAAAACCAGTTAAAAACCTCTAAAGCACCTTGCCACAGCTCTGCTGTGGTCCTACCTGCCCTTAGGAAGCGATAATATGGGGTTTAAAGCTTCAATTAGTTCATAAGAAGACTCTCAGGACCTCAGGAGAAGTTGCTTGCTGCTTTTAAATGTAGGCCCCTCCAACCTCACTTGATGTTTCTGGGGCCTACACAAAACTAACAAACCCTGCCTGAAAGCCATGTGGGTTATAAACAACCCCAAAGAACCCTCAAGCAAATGTCCCATAAAACAGAAAACGTTACTCCCAGACACAAAAACGTTTGTCCCAAATTCACATAACAAACTGAGTGCCCACAAAAAATTAACCCTTTATGCAAGCTATTAAAAACCTCTGATAACACTAGGATTACTGCTTCCCCTTCCCCTAATGGGGACACTGTCAGCCTTTCTGAGTTAACACAGTCTCTGCAGAAAATATGACTGAACATACCTCATTGCTGTATAGCAAGAAACCGTTCCTCACACTGACGTTTTCCTGTACTCCTCAGCTTCTGTGGGAACAGCAGTGGACCTTCGTTACAAATGCTAAGATCATCATCCTCCAGGCAGAAATCTTCATCTATGTCCTGCCTGAGAGTAAATAGTACAACACCGGTACCATTTAAAAATAACAAACTCTTGATTAAAGATAAAATAAAACTAACAGTTTAACACCTCTTCTCTTTACCCTTCCTGCTTAGAGCCAGCAAAGAGAATGACTGTGAGGTGGAGTTAAGGGAGAGCTATATAGACAGCTCTGCTGTGGTGCTCTCTTTGCTACATCCTGTCAGGAAGGACATTATCCCACAAGTTAGGATGAATCCGTGGACTCGGTATATCTTGCAAAATAAAAAACAGAATTTATGCTTACCTGATAAATTTCTTTCTCTTGTGATGTATCGAATCCATGGATTCATCCATACTTGTGGGATATTCTCCTTCCTAACAGGAAGTGGCAAAAAGAGCACTCAAAGCAGAGCTGTCTATATAGCTCCTCCCTTAGCTCCACCCCCCAGTCATTCGACCGAAGGCTAGGAAGAAAAAGGAGAAACTATAGGGTGCAGAGGTGACTGAAGTTTTTTAAAATAAAAATATACTACCTGTCTTAAAATGACAGGGCAGGCCGTGGACTTGATACATCACAAGAGAAAGAAATTTATCAGGTAAGCATAAATTCTGTTTTCTCTTGTAAGAATTATCGAGTCCACGGATTCATCCATACTTGTGGGATACCAATACCAAAGCTTTAGGACACGGATTAAGGGAGGGACAAGACAGGTACCTTAAAGGGAAGGCACCACTGCTTGTAGAACCTCTCTCTCAAAAATAGCCTCCGAGCAAAAGTATTGAATTTGGAAAATTTGGAAAAAGTATGAAGCGAAGACCAAGTCACCGCCTTACAAATCTGTTCAACAGAAGCCTCATTTTTAAAAGCCCATGTGGAAGCCACTGCTCTAGTAGACTGAGCAGTAATTCTTTCAGGAGGCTGCTGGCCAGCAGTCTCATAAGCCAAACGGATGATGCTTTTCAGCCAAAAAGAAAGAGAGGTAGTCATAGCCTTTTGACCTCTCCGCTTACCAGAGTAAACAACAAACAATGAAGATGTTTGACGGAAATCTTTAGTTGCTTGTAAGTAGAACTTTAAAGCACGAACCACATCAAGATTATGCAACAGACATTCCTTCTTTGATGAAGGATTAGGACACAGTGAAGGAACAACAATTTCCTGATTGATATTCCTATTAGAAACAACCTTAGGAAGGAATCCAGGTTTGGTACGCAAAACCACCTTATCTGCATGGAAAACAAGGTAAGGTGAGTCACACTGTAAAGCACATAACTCAGAAACTCTTCGAGCCGAAGAGATAGCTACTAAAAACAAAACTTTCCAAGATAGAAGCTTAATACCTATGGAATGCATAGGTTCAAACGGAACCCCTTGAAGAACTTTAAGAACTAAGTTTAGGCTCCATGGCGGAGCAACAGGTTCAATACAGGCTTGATCCTGACTAAGGCCTGACTAAACGCTTGAACGTCTGGTACATCTGCCAGACGTTTGTGTAAAAGAATAGACAAAGCAGATATCTTTCCTTTTAAGGAACTAGCTGATAATCCCTTCTCCAATCCTTCTTGGAGAAAAGACAATATTCTAGGAATCCTAATCTTACTCCATGAGTAACCCTTGGATTCACACCAATAAAGATATTTGCGCCAAATCTTATGATAGATTCTCCTGGTGACAGGCTTTCTAGCTTGAATCAGGGTATCAATGACTGACTCAGGGAAACCACGCTTTGATAGAATCAGGAGTTCAATCTCCAAGCAGTCAGACGCAGAGAAATTAGATTTGGATGCTTGAACAGACCTTGGATTAGAAGGTCCTGCCTCATTGGCATGGTCCACGGTGGAACAGATGATATGTCCACTAGGTCTGCATACCAAGTCCTGCGTGGCCACACAGGTGCTATCAGAATCACTGAAGCTCTCTCCTGCTTGATTCTGGCAACCAGACGTGGGAGGAGAGAAAACGGTGGAAATACATAGGCCAGATTGAAGGACCAGGGCACTGCTAGAGCATCTATCAGTACCGCCTGGGGATCCCGGGACCTGAACCCGTAACGAGGAAGTTTGGCGTTCTGATGGGACGCCATCAGATCCAATTCTGGTGTGCCCCATAGCTGAGTCAGCTGGGCAAATACCTCCGGATGGAGTTCCCACTCCCCCGGATGAAAAGTCTGACGACTTAGGAAATCCGCCTCCCAGTTCTCTACCCCTGGGATATGGATTGCTGAGAGATGGCAAGAGTGATCCTCCACCCATAGGCTTATTTTGGTTACCTCCATCATCGCTAGAGAACTCAGAGTTCCTCCTTGATGATTGATATAAGCTACAGTCGTGATGTTGTCCGACTGAAATCTGATGAATTTGGCCGCAGCTAGCTGGCCTGCGGAAATACATTCCCTGAGACAGGTGGTCCTGAGACAACCACCAGAGAAGAGAATCTCTGGTCTCCTGGACCAGATGCAGTTGACGAGATAAATATGCATAATCTCCATTCCACTGTTTGAGCATGCATAGTTGCAGTGGTCTGAGGTGTAGGCGGGCAAAAGGAACTATGTCCATTGCTGCTACCATGATTCCGATTACCTCCATACACTGAGCCACTGATGGCCGAGGAATGGAATGAAGAGCTCGGCAAGTGGTTAAGAGCTTTGATTTTCTGACCTCCGTCAGAAATATTTTCATTTCTACCGAGTCTATCAGAGTCCCTAGGAAGGAAACTCTTGTGAGAGGGAAGAAAGAACTCTTTTCTATGTTCACCTTCCACCCATGAGATCTCAGAAAAGCCAACAAGATGTCCGTGTGAGACTTGGCTAGCTGGAAAGTCGACGCCTGAATTAAGATGTCGTCTAGATAAGGCGCCACTGCTATGCCCCGCGGTCTTAGAACCGCCAAAAGGGCCCCTAGCACCTTTGTGAAAATTCTGGGAGCCGTGGCCAACCCTAAGGGAAGGGCAACGAACTGGTAATGCCTGTCCAGAAAGGCGAATCTGAGGAATTGATGATGATCTCCGTGAATAGGGATGTGTAGATACGCATCCTTTAAGTCCACGGTAGTCATATATTGACCCTCCTGGATCAACGGTACAATAGTCCGAATAGTCTCCATCTTGAATGATGGTACTCTGAGGAATTTGTTTAGAATTTTGAGATCCAAGATTGGTCTGAAAGTTCCCTCTTTTTTGGGAACCACAAACAGGTTTGAGTAAAACCCTAGCCCTTGTTCCACTTTTGGAACTGGGCGGATCACTCCCATGGTATGTAGGTCTTCTACACAGCGTAAGAACACCTCTCTCTTTGTCTGGTTTGCAGACAATTGAGAAATGTGAAATCTCCCCTTTGGGGGGGGAGTCTTTGAAGTCCAGAAGATATCCCTGGGACACAATTTCTAAAGCCCAGGAATCGTGAACATCTCTTGCCTGAGCGAAGAGAGAGAGTCTGGCCCCTACTAGATCCGGTCCCGGATTGGGGGCTACCCCTTCATGCCGTCTTAGAGGCAGCTGCAGGCTTCTTGGCCTGTTTACCCTTGTTCCAAGCCTGGTTAGGTTTCCAGACTGACTTGGATTGGGCAAAATTCCCCTCTTGCTTTGCAGCAGGGGAAGCTGAAGCGGGACCACCCTTGAAGTTCCGAAAGGAACAAAATTTATTTTGTTTGGTCCTCATTTTATTTGTTTTATCCTGAGGGAGGGCATGGCCTTTCCCTCCAGTGATGTCTGAAATAATCTCTTTCAGTTCAGGCCCAAATAGGGTCTTTCCTTTGAAAGGGATGTTCAAAAGTTTAGATTTTGATGATACATCAGCAGACCAGGACTTAAGCCATAACGCCCTGCGTGCTAAAATGGCAAAACCTGAATTCTTTGCCGCTAATTTAGCCAGTTGGAAAGCGGCATCTATAATGAAAGAATTAGCCAACTTAAGGGCCTTAATTCTATCCATATATCCTCTAATGGAGTCTCCATCTGAAGAGCCTCTTCTAGAGCCTCGAACCAGAAAGCAGCTGCAGTAGTTACAGGAACAATGCACGCAATAGGTTGGAGAAGAAAACCTTGATGAACAAAAATTTTCTTCAGGAGACCCTCTAATTTTTTATCCATAGGATCTTTGAAAAGCCCAACTGTCTTCGATAGGTATAGTTGTACGCTTAGTGAGAGTAGAAATAGCTCCCTTCACCTTAGGAACCGTCTGCCACGAGTCCCACATGCTGTCAGATATAGGAAACATTTTCTTAAAAACAGGAGGGGAGCTAACGGAATACCTGGTCTATCCCACTCCTTAGTAACAATATTCACAATCCTCTTAGGGACTGGAAAAACATCAGTGTAAACAGGAACCTCTAAGTATTTGTCCATTTTACACAATTTCTCTGGAACCACTATAGGGTCACAATCATCTAGAGTCGCTAATACCTCCCTGAGCAATAAGCGGAGGTGTTCAAGCTTAAATTTAAAAGCCGTCATATCAGAATCTGTCTGTGGGAGCGTCTTTCCTGAATCCGAAATTTCTCCCTCAGATAACAAATCCCTTACCCCTACTTCAGAACATTGTGAGGGTATATCGGAAACGGCTACTAAAGCATCAGACGGCTCAGCATTTGTTCTTAACCCAGAGCTGTCACACTTTCCTTGTAAACCAGACAGTTTAGATAAAACCTCTGTGAGGGTTGTATTCATAACTGTGGCCATGTCTTGTAAAGTAAATGAATTTGACGCACTAGAGGTACTTGGCGTCGCTTGTGCGGTTGTTACTGGTTGTGACACTTGGGGAGAGCTAGATGGAAACCCTCATTTCCTTCTGTCTGAGAATCATCTATTGCTATATTTTTAATTGCTAAAATATGCTCTTTATAATTTATAGACATATAAGTGCAAGTGGGACACATTCTAAGAGGGGGTTCCACAAAGGCTTCTAAACACATTGAACAAGGATTGTCCTTGATGTAAGACATGTTAAACAGGCTAGTAATGAAACAAGCAAGCTTGGAAAACAATTTAATCAAAGCAAATAATACTTAGAAAAAAATGGTACTGTGCCTTTAAGAGAAAAAAAGATGCACAAACTCTGCAAAACAGTGTAAAAAAGCAGTAAACTTTACGAAATTTTTACAGTAGCATCATAAAGCTTTAGCAAGATTGCACAGCTAGACAAATAAATGATTAACCCCTTAATGTAAAAACCGGATTGACAAAACATCAAAAATCGGTAAAAACACGTTCAGCACCTTGCCACAGCTCTGCTGTGGCGCCTACCTGCCCTTTAGGAAAGATTTGTGGGGAAAAAACTTCTTTAAGCCCTCAAACAACAGCAGGACCCTCTGGAGAAGCAGCTGGATGTCTGAGTAAAAGAAACTGCGCAACTGAGGCACGTAAATAGGCCCCTCCCACCTCACTCGATGTTATGGTGCCTAAAAGAAACACACCAGAGTGTTTCCAAACGTTATGTTTGCAATAAAAAAACGTTTTTTCCTAACAGTGTCACCAGTAACAAATGAGCCCTTTATGCAAGCTGGGATTCCTACTAAGTGTCTGAATACAGCTTACCCTTCCCTCATGGGGATATTGCCAGCCTTTTTCTGGAATTATCACAGTCTGTCTAGAAAACAAAATAGACTGAACATACCCCAACTGAAGTTTTCCTGTACTCTTCAGTCCATGTGAGAACAGCAGTGGATCTTAGTTACAAAGTGCTAAGATCATCATCCTCCTTGCAGAAATCTTCATCCCTTTTCTGCCAGAGAGTGAATAGTACACACCGGTACCATTTAAAATAACAAACTTTTGCTTGAGAAAATAAAAACTAACATTTTTGTCACCACACTCAATTTACCCTTCCTAGCAGTTAAGCAGGCAAAGAGAATGACTGGGGGGGTGGAGCTAAGGGAGGAGCTATATAGACAGCTCTGCTGTGGGTGCTCTCTTTGCCACTTCCTGTTAGGAAGGAGAATATCCCACAAGTATGGATGAATCCGTGGACTTGATACATCTTACAAGAGAAATACCTAAACTCTCCCATAAACATAATTTCCATGCTGAAACTGTTAAACTGCAAAGGGAAATACACAGACCTGACTCATGGCAAATATATACAATACACATTTAAAACTTTATAATATAAAATGCCAAACATAGCTGAGAGTGTCTTAAAAAATGATATATACTTACCAGAAGACACCCATCCACATATAGCAGACAGCCAAACCAGTACTGAAACATATCAGCAGAGGTAATGGTAGAGGAGTATAATGTCGGTCTGTAAAGTGAGGCAGCAGATAAATCCCTGTGAGCGATTTACTTATAATAGATTTCCCATAGGTGAAAACATGGTGTCATCAGGCAACACTCCCTTCACATCCCTCAGACAAACACTGTACTTTCAGAGGAATTTGGGCTTCAAAATGCTTAGAAGCGCCTTTCACAGAAGAAAATCAAGCACATCTTGCTTCACCACCTTCACAGGAGGCAAAGTTTGTAAAACTAAGGTATGAGTGAGGTGGAAGGTGTATTTATAGGCATTTGTGGTTTGGGAAACTTTGCCCCCTCCTGGTAAGAATGTATATCCCATACGTTACTAGCTCATGGACTCTTGCCACTTACATGAAAGAAAAGATCCTTTACTGCCCGTGATATTGGAAATAATTTCTGCCAAACCCGGCCCATCCAAGGTCTTACCCTTGTACGGGATTGCCAAAAGCTTAGATTTAGAGGAAACATCCGCTGACCATAATTTATTTCGACCCCCAACTTAATGACCTGCAAAGAAGCATCAGTGCAGTGGCGTCACTAGGGGGGGGCGGGGGGGGCGGGCCGCACCCGGGTGACACCCACCAGGGGGTGACACCAAAAAAAAAAAAAAATTTTTTTTTTTTTTTTTTTTTTTTTTTTTTTAAATTTTATTGAAATTCAAAGAAATACAATGTTGAGATGCATAGATTATTTTATTAGAGGCTGGCATTTGTGAACATTGGTGGGACTTGGGAAGATGTAGACACACAATTTTTTTGCCACTTGAGCCAGTGCTGCAATTTCAACAAATAGTTTTCCCGGCTACTTTTGCTTGTTTGTACTTTGCTTCTCCCCTGCCCAATTTCGCTATGAATGTTGTGGTCATGCCATGGGGCTTGCAAAGTTGCGCTGCTAGCCTAAACCTGCCTGCCTATCTGTGCTCACTGCTCAGTGACATGTGGAGCAGTGGAGTCACTCACTGCTGTGCTGTCTCTCTAAACGGGAACTGGCAAATCATGAGGGGATGGCTAGCACCTGACCGCATGACTGTTTGACACTGTCTTTAAAGTGAAGGAGCCACGTATGATGCCCACCAGACCATTACGGTTACGGTACACTAAGTGCACACTGAACAGGTAGGAGGGCGGGCGGGGGTCTGGGGGTGGGCAGAGTGCAGAGGTGATTGGCCATAAGAAGCAGTAGGCACGCGGCCCGGGGCTGTGCACTGACAGACTTGGAACAGAGTCAGAGAGCAGAATTTTCATAGTTTGCACCTAAATCTTTTCTTTAGTGATTTATTTTTAGAGTGCTCTGTTTATCTTTCATTTGATGCTCTGCTGAGCCAGTGAGCAGCTCTAGGCATGAGCTTTATAATTAATGCAGTGCACTTTACATATTTTGTATGTGTGTGTGTCTGAGTTTTTGTGTGTGTGTGTCTCAGTGTTTTTGTGTGTGTTTTTGTGTGTGTGTCTGAGTGTGTTTCCAAGTGTTTGTGTGTGCATCTGAGTATTTTTTAAGTGTGTCTGAGTGTTTGTATGTGTGCTTGCCTGTGTTTTTGTGTGTGTCTGCTTTCTGGGGGGGGGGGGGGGTGACACCATAACTTACCGCACCGGGTGACACCAACCCTAGTGACGCCACTGCATCAGTGATAAAGTAATTGGCTAACTTAAGAGTCATTATCCTATCTTAAATATCCTCCTCAAACCAATATGCTGCAGCACTTGTCACTGTAGCGATACACAACGCCGGTTGCCACTGTAATCCCTGATGAATATACATCTACTTTAAGAAGGCCTCCAGCTTCTTGTCCATAGGGTCCTTGAAAGAGCAACTATCCTTAAATGGAATAGTAGTCCTCTTAGCCAGTGTAGAGATCGCCCCTTCCCTTTGGGGACGTCTGCCAAGACTCCTTAAAAGAGTCGGCCACCGGGAACATCTTCTTAAAGACTGGAGAGGGAGAAAAAGGAATACCAGGTCTCTCCCATTCACGGGCAATAATATTTGTAGCTCAGTCTGGCACTGGAAACACCTCCCCAGGGGAGGGTACATCAAAGTATCTATTTAATTTGCTAGATTTCTTGGGACAGGAGTATCGGAGTCGTCCAAAGTAGCCAAAAACCTCCTTTAACAAAACATAAAGGTGTTCAAGCTTGAATCTGAAGGAAACAATTTCAGCACCAGAAGAAGGGATTACACTATCACGAATCTGAGATTTCCCCCTCAGATGCTATCGAAGTATCATCCTCTTCCGACTTATGAAAAAGAGCAACTTGGTTAGCCTGTACTGGATCAAAAACCTTACTATCTGATAATCTAATTTCCCTCTTGCTTCTCCCCTGAAGCATGGGGATGGCAGCTAGCGCCTCAGATACTGCCGAAGATACCTGGGCAGCAATTTCTGCACGCAAATATACTCCTCCAGGAGAATGTGAGGAACCGCAGGGCACTGCATGTGACATAGGTATAGCTTGGGACATCTGAGGAGAAAGCTACGGCATCTCCTGACCAGCATCAACCTGAGAGGGTGGTGGCTCAGTAACAAAAAGTTTATCTTTATACATTAAGGTTCTTTCAACAAATGAAGAACAAAAAGGCAAAGGAGGTTCTACTAGGTTATCTAAACAAAGTCTGCATTCAGCAGAAGGCATCAACTCTTGATCCATATTTGCATAAAATTGACAGTAACAAATAAAAAAAAAAAAAAGTATTATTTTATTTCTACCACGGTCTCTTTAAAGAGCTCCGTATGAAAATAACGCTCAGAAAACTCTCTGACGATAACGACTGTCAGCAGATCTTATGCAATAAAACCAAATGCTCAGTCTATTTTAAAGTTTAACCTCTTCAGCACCTCCACACCTCAGCATAATACTGAGGTGCTTACCTGCCCCCTCTGCAATCCGGACTAACAAGCGGCTCTTTAACTGACTCTTGTCCTACACAGCCGCTCCGGAACACAGCATAGAAAATGACGACTCACTGAAAGCTGCGCCAATATCAGTTAAAAGCGTGCACTTAGCAAAACCGCTTAGACAAAAAGGACTGCCTCCAAATTACGTCAGAAGCGGTCCTGGCGCACATTAGACAAATTGATCACAAAGTACACAAAGTGAATAAATACACATCCGTAGTCCCTTAGATTGATTTTCTAAGTGGGACCGCTGAAAAACGTACCCCTACTGAGTCATCAGTGAATCACCACAAACCCTGTTTGCATTAAATCACCTCCTCTAAAAACGCACAGTGCTTGCTCCCTGCCGTTGTCCTGACTCTTAATGCAGGAATTAGGTCCCAATAAAGTGCAATTAGCTCAATGAGTGCCAGCCCAGAAAAACAGAAAATGTCACTTACCTGCACCTCATGCTGTCCAGCAGGAGGACAGCTCACCCAGTTATGAGAGGAAGCCGCTCCTCACAGAGACCTGTGAAAACAAGAAAGGACAGAGTAAACCTACTCTGGCTTTCTTTACAAGGGCAGCAACCTGATTGTAGAAAAATCATTAACAGACACCTAACTTCACCTCCTCCTTGCACTGAAGGCAAAGAGAATGACTGGGTTTTTGGAAAGGGGAGTGATACTTAAAAGGACATTAAACCCAAAGAAATTCTTTCATGATTCAGATAGAGAATACAATTTTTAAAAAGTTTCCAATTTACTTATATTATCAAAGGTATTTCATTCTCATGCTATTCTTTGTTGAAGAGATACCTAGGTAGGTAGCGTGCACATGCCTGAAGCCCTACATGACAGGTAAAATTGCTGTCATCTAGTGCTCCTGCTAATGTATAACATTGTTGCAAAACTGCTGCTATATAGTGCTGCAGCACATGCACACTCTTGAGCTAACATTTCTGCTTTTCAAATAAGGATAACAAAAAAACGAAGAAAATATGATAATAGAAGTAAATTAGAAAGTTGTTTAAAATTTGATGTTCTATCTAAATCATGAAAGAACAAAATTGAGTTTTATGTCCCTTTAACAGCTTTGCTGTGGTGCTCTTTGCCTCCTCCTGCTGGCCAGGAGTGATATTTCCAACATTAATTGAAGATCCCGTAGACTCACCATATCTTAGGAAAGAAAATACCCTTATCCAAAAACGAAAGGGTGTATTAAAGACAAGTAAATTTAATCAGCAGCGAAAGAAGAACAAGCAATGAGAGATATCACAGCTAGGTATATGACCAGTGTAGAAGTAAAAGCCAGCATGTACAAGATGAATAAGTGATGTACTTGTGCTACTCTGCAGATACATAACCAGATACACTTTGTATAATGTACAAAATTCTGGAGATGCAAAATAAAGAAGGAACTGTTTAAAGGAGTTTCAATGTATAAACGTATAAGGAAAACGTAATTATATTAATACTAGTCGATGAGCTTGCCCAGAGAGCAGTCTAATTATTTTTTAAACTACAGATGTAGAAACAACGTATTTTGTAACTCTTCTTTTATATAAAAATTTAAGCTACAGGTGTAGCAATACTATATTTTTAATGGTTTACTAAAATATATCAAAAATATTTTCTATATAATAAACTACAGATATAGACACACTCTAATTGGACAAACTACTGTCCTAAATAAATACAAAATGTATTTTCTTTACAAAACTGCCGACGGCGACGGACATTACAAACGCAATTATAGTATAGATAGAATACAGCTATAGAGTACAGCTTGGAGGAGAAAAGTGAGAGGTGAAACTTTCAAATTTATTGAAAGGGCATAATGGTACTTAAAAGGGACATTATACACTCAATTTTTCTTTGCATAAATGTTTTGTAGATTATCCATTTATATAGCCCATACAGTTTTTTTTTTAAAATGTATAGTTTTGCTTATTTTTAAATAACATTGCTCTGATTTTCAGACTCCTAACCAAGCCCCAAAGTTTTAGGAGAATACCAATGTATACCTACTCCAGCTTGCTCCTGTTTATGTAAAGGGTCTTTTCATATGCAGAAGAAGGGGGCGGGGGGGGGGGGGAAGGGAGTGTCTGTTTTTCCCCACTTGCAGTGGGTGTTCTAGCAACCTTTTTAACAGAGCTAAATTGGAAGCTTCTAATTAAGTTTTTAAACGGTTTTATACCGGTTTTAGATCAGTATCTGTGCATATTATTCTTTATAGTAGTGTCTATTACATGAAGTTATATGAAAATTGGTGTATACTGTCCCTTTAACAAAAAATATAATTTTCTGCTATTTAGTAGTACAAGTGTACTTTGGAGATATTGCGGGTTCAGTATTATATTATTTATATCATTTTGTTTCCCAATGCATAGAAAAGTTATATGTACACTATACTGTAGTCTATTAAGTGTGCAATAGCATTATGTCTAAAAACCAATGTACATATCTTAATTAAAAAATACTTTATCGCTAAAAAATGCTAACCATCATCTGAGCCGTCATTGAATCATAATCTTTTTGCTGGTGGTGTGTATATATAGGTGTGTATAAATGTGGATTAATTTGTATTTATATGTGTATATATGTAAAAATGGCGCCAATAGATTTGCTCGACACAGGGTTGCCACAAACCTTCAATTTGTCAAAAGAGCAATATCTGCAAAGCGCAATAAAGCGTAGAGCAATAAAACGAGGTATGCCTGTATTTAAATTGCATTTACAATGTATTCTATTTTTAAAAAACACCATCTGCGCTGTGCTTGTATGATGAAAATAAATAGCAGTAATTTCTACTCCCCCTCAAAGAATGTTCCCAACATATAAGAAATTTGATTATGCCAGTATTTTTTTTCTACATTGCGTTGTTTTATATGTAATTACAAATATATATATTTTAATAAATGAATTGTGCTCACTTGCAAATTTGCACAGACACTTACTTTTAAATTCTCCTTTATGGGCTCCAGGCTGCTAGTTATCATTCTTGGAAGACGAACCACCAGGTCTCTAGTCTGAGATTTAAAAATAAATAAATAATAAATACAGAAATAAATAACAAGAATTTTTTAAAGATACCCTAAAGTGGAACACAAATAGCTCCTCTGTCTAGTTTTTTTTTACAAGCAGCCAAATGGTATGACTTAATCAAAATACAAATATACACATTGGATGTGGTTAATTGTTTTAGTAACTAATTTGCCAATCTCATCTGTGCTCATACTGTATTATTACTTTGCAGCTATAGTTTTAACCCCTTAGTGACCACAGCACTTTTCCATTTGTTGACCGTTTGGAACCAGGGCTATTTTTACATTTCTGCAGTGTTTGTGTTTAGCTGTTATTTTCTGCTTACTCATTTACTGTACCCACACATATTATATACTGTTTTTCTCGCCATTAAATGGACTTTCTAAAGATACCATTATTTTCATCATATCTTATAATTTACTATAAAAAATATATAAAATATAATAAAAACACACAATTTTTCTAACTTTGACCCCCAAAATCTGTTACACATCTACAACCACCAAAAAACACCCATGCTAAATAGTTTCTAAATTTTGTCCTGAGTTTAGAAATACCCAATGTTTACATCTTCTTTGCTTTTTTTGCAAGTTATAGGGCAATAAATATAAGTAGCAATTTGCTATTTCCAAACCATTTTTTTTCAAAATTAGCGTTAATTACATTGGAACACTGATATCTGTCAGGAATCTCTGAATATCCCTTGACATGTATATATTTTTTTTTTAGTAGACATCCCAAAGTATTGATCTAGGCCCATTTTGGTATATTTCATGCCACCATTTCACTGCCAAATGCGATAAAATAAAAAAAATTGTTCACTTTTTCAGAAACTTTAGGTTTCTCACTGAAATAATTTACAAACAGTGCAATCATGGAGCAAATGGTTGTAAATGCTTCTCTGGAATTCCCTTTGTTCAGAAATAGCAGACATATATGGCTATGGCATTACTTTTTGGTAATTAGAAGGCCGCTAAATGCCGCTGCGCAGCATTCTTGTATTATGCCCAGCAGTGAAGGGGTTAATTAGGTAGCTTGTAGGGTTAATTTTAGCCTCCCACCTGACACCCCCCCCCCGATCTCTCCCTGACCCCCCTCAAACAGCTCCCTTCCCTCTCCCACCCCACATTGTCACTGCCATAAAGTCTGCCAGTATAAAAATAAAGGTGCTTTTTTGTTTTTATATATATATATATATATATATATATATATATATATATATATATATATATATATATATATATATATATATATATATATATATATATATATATATATATATATATATATAATATAAGTGTAGGATCCCCCATTACCCTCCAACAGCTCTCTCAGCCTCTCCCCTCGACCTATTGGCCGCCATCTTAGGTACTGGCAGTGTAGTGTAGCAGCCCCCCCTCAATACACTACCCTCTCCCCCTCCCTGATCACTTTACAAAACCTTTATTTTCCCTCTCCCTTTTTCCCCCCTCCTTGTTCAATGGACATATTGTTAATGTCCATGTGTGCGCGATCCCGGACAGTCCGGAACAGGATCTGAATCTAGCACCAGCGATGGGCCGCTCCACCAGTCTCCCTGCTATGGCTCCCACCCACCAACGATCGGCACCATTGCTGGCCGATGCAGAGAGGGCCACAGAGTGGCTCTCTCTGCATCGGATGTTTAAAAAATGTTATTGTAGGATGTCTCAATATCGAGGCATCACTGCAATAACATGAAAGCAGCTGGAAGCGATCACGATCGCTTCCAGTGCTTGAAAACCCTGAGAACGTACAGGATACCTTCTTGGACCTTAAGTGACATTGTTTGTAGTACCTACCCGGTACGTCCTTGGTCCTTAAGGGGTTAAAAGACATAAAACTCAAAATGAAATTCCCCATAAAGGGCCAGATTACGAGTGGAGCACAAAATTGCGGTTTTGCTAGAGCGATATTTGTGCTCCACTCGTAATACTAGCAATTGTGCGCTGGTATTTAAAGTGGCCCGCAATGCGAACACGACTCGCATTCGCATTGCATGGAAGCTTTGTGCTCAATAGAGAATCTAGCATAGCAAAGGAGGTAAGGTGCGCAGCAATGGGCAGCAGGTCTTTATTATATATGTATATGAATATATACATATATATTAATGTATTTATATGTGTATAAGCATATACATACATATTTATAGCGAAAACACAGTTCCCCATAGACCGCAATGTAAAGGCACTTTTCAGTGCCGTTTTCTTTCTAACACCCCACACACTTTAACCCCTAAAAACTACTTTATTTTGGGGCCAATTGGGGCACTTTTGGAAAATTAATTTGTATTTATAAATTAGCGTTCCACTTAATCTAGCCCAAAATGTTTAGTTATGAATAATTAAAGTGATGGTAAATCCTAGCATTTCTTTACCATCAGTAAAAATAAATAGGACTTTCAGCAATAAACTCAGCAGCTCCAGCCGCCCACAGTACAGTGCTCTTTTTCCAATAAGGTGACATTTCCACCTCTAACACAAACCCAGTAATACCAGCACTTCCTTATGAAAACTGTATAACAAATGTGATAGTTCTTACAGTCCCGTATATCGTCTGTGCCTATGCTAGCTGAGTAGATTGCAGATGCAGTATACCTAAGTGTTAGTTGGGCAAATAAGTGAGTAGCAGTATTATACAGTACTTGGTTTGTTGGAAAATTAGTCCTAGAAGTGGTCCTTCCTGAAGTATGGTACGGTTTCTGAATTGTTCTGCGATAAGGTGTAGCTGACCTGCTTCTGTGGGAATGGAGTGAAATTCCATTTTTGCCTCTTCAAAAGAGTAAGGTAGGTGATCTCTTCCCCATAGGTATGTGCTGCTTTTTGTGTAGAGGAGGTTCTCTGTGTGCCTCCCTTAAATAGGAAAACGGTAACGAGAATGGGAAGGAAACAGAAGCACAGCCTCATCTAAGCATTGTCGATTTATTTATGTGTATAGTGCACAAGTAAAATCACTTACAAAATATTAGATGTATAAAAGTGTTTCATATAAAATATAGCAAGATCCATGGACTGGAACATGTGATGTCACTTCCCTGTACACCCCCACCGTCTAGGAATAATAGCAACCTAGAGATCATTTGACAAATGGGATATTTCACCAGTACATTTTAGCGAGCATAGAATTCATATTAAAACCCAATTACTTTAAAGGAATAGTCTAGTCAAAAATAAACTCTCATGATTCAGATAGAAAGCTGCTTAAAATTGCATGCTCTAATTTACTCCTATTATCAATTTTTCATCGTTCTTTTGTTATCTTTATTTGAAAAATCAATAATGTAAGCTTTAGAGCCGGCACATTTTTGGTTCAGCACATGGGTAGCACTTGCTGATTAATGGCTAAAGGTAGCTACCAATCAGCAAGTGCTACCCAGGTACTGAACCAAAAATGGGCCGGCTCCTAAGCTTACATTCTTGCTTTTTTAAATAAAGATACCAAGAGAACAAACAAAAATTGATAATAGGAGTAAATTAGAAAGTTGTTTAAAATTGCATGCTCTATCTGTATGCTCTATCATGTTTAATTTTGACTAAACTATCCCTTTATGTTTGAATCACAATTTTACATACAAACTCAGGAATGGCCATGGATTATTTCGAGAATCTCTATGTTTGGTCTAATTATCCTATCCTACCTAGATAATTTAGTTCAATATTTTCTCTACATCAATGACATAATCATCATCATCTGGAGGGGTACTGAATTGAAAATTCAAAATCTGGTTGAACACACAAACCAAAACAACCTTAAAGGGACACTGAACCCAAATGTTTTATTTTGTGATTCAGATAGAGCATGCAATTTTAAGCAAATTTCTAATTTACTCCTATTATCAATTTTTCTTCGTTCTCTTGCTATCTTTATTTGCAAAAGAAGGCATCTAAGCTTTTTTTTTTGGTTCAGACTCTGGAAAGCACTATTTTATTGGTGGATGAATTTATCCACCAATCAGCAAGGACAACCCAGGTTGTTCACTAAAAATGGTTCGGCATCTAAACTTACATTCTTGCATTTCAAATTAAGAGAATAAAGAGAATTTGATAATAGAAGTAAATTAGAAAGTTACTTAAAAGTTCATGCTCTATCTGAATCACGAAATAAAAAAATTGGGTTCAGTGTCTCTTTAAGTTTACCAGTAACATTAAAAAAGACCAAATAGAGTTTCTAGATCTCATCCTTTTTCAGGATCCCAGTAACAAGGTAGCCATAAAAAATTACAGGAAACTGACAGACAAAACAGTTTACTAAACGCCAATAATGGCCACCTTGCCAGGTGGAAAAAATATTCCACTTAGACAAAACCAAAGAATTATGAGCATTTGTACACTGGAGGCAGATTTTAAGAGAGAGATTTGGATTTTTTTTAAAAAAAAGTTATTATCCAAACTTATTGTGGAAGATTAAGGAAAGATGGATAGAAATTGCATGCTAAATCTAAGCTGTAACAAGAACAATCATAATGATAACAATATCACTACATTCAATCAAGGTAACAGATCTATCCAACACATAAAAAAACCCATTGGGATATCCTAGGTAATGTCCTATCATTACCTTTAAGAAAAGGGTGACTTAAAAACAAACAAACATACTTCCAACCTCTAAATTACGATCAATCTAAGCCTCAAATACCACCCCTAGACATTCGAATAAGTGGCTTGTGAGACCGAATGTAACTTAGAGATGTGGAGTTTCTAAATGTGGCATGTGCTCACATATCTCTAAGGACATAGGTTCTTCAAATCAAACAAAACAAAGTAATATAAAGTCCAACATAGACACACTTGTAGCTCCACCTATGTAGTCTATTTACTCAGTTGCGATTGTCATAGTATCTACTGTACATAGGTAGAACTAAGAGAACAACGAGAAAGAGGTTCAATGAACACTAAGAATATCAAAAACAAGTTAGAGAGCCATAGTGTGTCAGAACATTTCAGAGTCGTCCACAACTATGATCCCAGTAACCTCTCAGTCAAACTTACAGATTGGCCCCCTCTGAATAGATTTTCTAACAGACTAGTGGTTCTACACCAACGCAAGACATTTTGGATTCACAATTTAAATTCCCTACGCCCCAATGATTTAAATATTGATTTAGACCTACAAGGATTTTAAGTATGTCTCTTACATATATATATTTTTATAGATAACATCAAGTCCTAAGAGACAAGAAAACAAAAGAGGCGCCTTTTTGTTTTGTTTTCTTGTCTCTTAGGACTTGATGTTATCTTCCGTTCCTTCCTTGCTGAGAGAGCTGCCTGCTGGTCACACACTGTTCCGTCATACAAGGACTCTTTGGAACATATTTGCAAATATTCTCAAATGTTTAATTATTTATGTGCATTATCTACTGATCAATAATTTTATTGTTTGATTTTACATCATACTATTTATTTATCTCCTTTTGGGGCTGAGTTTGGCGCACCTCTCAAACAATAGTTTTGTATTGTGGTTTGCTATATATTTTTATACTCTTATTTGAGATAATCTTACTCCTTTTTGTCCGAATAATCAAGATACAATATAAGATATTTAGTCTTATAGATTGTGGTATACACGAAGGATGTAAATTTATTACCACGCTGTATCTTTAAAGGGACAGTCTAGTCAACATTAAACTTTCATGATTCAGATAGGGCATGTAATTTTAAACAACTTTTCAATTTACTTTTATCATCAAATTTGCTTTATTCTCTTGGTATTTTTAGTTGAAAGCTAAACCTAAGTAGGCTCATATACTAACTTCTAAGACATTAAAGGCCATCTCTTATCTCAATGCATTTGACAGTTATTCACAGCTAGAGGATGTTAGTTCATGTGTGCCATATAGATAACATTGTTACTAATGAGAGAACACTGATTGGCTAAAATGCAAGACTGTAAAAAGAACTGAGATAAGAGGCAGTCTGCAGAGGCTTAGATACAAGTTAATCACAGAGTTAAAATGTATATTAACATAACCGTGTTGGTTATGCAAAACTGGGAATGGGTAATAAAGGGATTATCTTTTTAAACAATAAAAATCCTGGTGTAGACTGTCCATTTAATAATAGTATTAGTATAAATGCATGCCCTTTACACTTAACAATAGAGTCACCAGGAATCTTTATTTTACAACTTAATACAATAGAGCAGCAAAAATAGCGGATTTTAAGAAGTTTTTAATATGACGTTTACATTGTTAGGACAATGGTTACACATAGTTATATGTTATATGTATACTATTAAGAATATTGATTATGCTTATATGGTCTACTGAACCTAGCTAAGACGAGTTTGCTAGATTTGAACGATGTATCTAGTACTGCTTTTATCAATCACACATCCTTTGTTATTTGATTACTTTACATACAGTTGATTTTAAATGTTCTTAGATTTCACCACAACAAAGTGTAGTATTCTAAGGGTACTAAGGTACAATAATGTTGCAAGTGTAAACGCCACAGATGGCTGACAGCCTTAATGGTTGAATGTAAGCTATGACTTAACCAATCAGAGATAATCGTCTCCTTTTTAAAGACATTAGCAAGGTATGAAATACCTGTTGAAAAAATCTGGCCAAGACCAGACAACATGAGTCAAGGTTTTTGGATCCACTCCGGCTTCCGTAGACGTGACATCACAATCCAAACTACTCCACTATCCGATGCACGACCCATAGACAGAGACATACGGGAGTCAGCAAAACGGTGAAGGAAGGGTTCCAGTCAATGGACCTTGCTCTGTTTTATTTACAATGCTTTTATATATCTATAATTTAGTAATTTTACTTGCGCACTGTACGCGTAAATAAATCTACTACGCTTAGGAGGTGGCTGCGCTTTTGTTTCCTTCCCATTCTCGTTACAATGTCCCCCTCTAAACCAATAGAAGTGCTAGCATGCAAATCAGTGTGGCTAGCACGGCTATTGGTTTAGAGGTGGAAACGTCAGCGAAGAGGCCGCAGCACAGAAAGGGTAAGATTAGCATACTTTTTTTTTTTTTACAAAGTGATCACTTAAAGTCCTTTTTATTTGTAGTGATGGTAAATCCTAGAGTTTTTGAAACTCTAGGATTTACCATCACTTTAAAAACTTTGCAGTGAATTTTCATTATTTATTTTGCCTATTCTTCCTGCAATTTAAATCTGAAATTTCTATTTCCACTTTCCCAGAGATGTTGATGTGCATTCTGCAGGATGCATAACCCTGAAACTCCTACATACGGCACAGTGATTGGTTGATATGGGCTGCAGATTGTTTAAATCTGTTCCTAATTGGCTGCAGCAAAGATGAACAACATTCAAGAAACTTTTTAGGGGTGTGTTCTAGGCTTGCAAAACAATGTATATCTAACAAAATAAAAATATTAGATTCTTATAAAACATTTATTTTGCAGGTAAATCTTTTTTGAAATACAATTATGTATATACACCCTATGGTCTAAGTTTTTGCTAAAACACACACACACACAAACAAAAAACTTAAATTAAGCTTACCTGATAATTTTCTTTTCTTCAGACTGGGAGAGTCCACAGCTGCATTCATTACTTTTGGGAATTCAGAACCTGGCCACCAGGAGGAGGCAAAGACACCCCAGCCAAAGGCTTAAATACCTCCCCCACTTCCCTCATCCTCCAGTCATTCTGCCGAGGGAACAAGAAACAGTAGGAGAAATATCAGGGTGAAAAGAGGTGCCAGAAGAACAAAACTAAAATTACGGCCGTCCCATATAAAACGCGGGCGGGTAGCTGTGGACTCTCCCCATCTGCAGAAAATAAATTTTTTAGGTAAGCATAATTTAAGTTTTTCTTCATAAAGGAGGAGAGTCCACAGCTGCATTCATTACTTTTGGGAATACAATACCCAAGTTATAGAGGACACTGAATGCAAAACGGGCGGGTACAAAAGGCGGCCCATTCTGAGGGCACCATAGCCTGGAACACCCAAACTCCAAACAAAAAAGAAACGCTTCACCAGAAGCAGAAGGGGCAAAAAGGAAAAGGCACAAGTAACTGCCCAACGGTTAGAACCAGCAAGGCCTCTGTTAGAAACTCCAACAGAGAAACCAAGGATGAATCAGAGCAAATCTGACGAAAGACCCTACCGCCCTAGCAGTGCAAGGGAGGAAAATCCCAGACCCCTATCTGCATGGATTCCAAGGGACCAAAGTAAAGCCCTAAAAAACTAAGGGAGAAAGGTAGAACCCCTCCCACTACGCAGAGTGCTAACTCCCACCCAGAACTGAGCAACCGAAAGACAAACCATCCCCGGGAGCCGCGAAAAGACAGCAACAGAATATCTGAATATGCTCCTTTGAAAGCCATAGGCTTCCAGCTGCAAAGGTGGTCTAAGTCGCCCATCCTAGCTATCCAAGCTAGTAAACTGCACAGAACCATCGTCAGAAAGAAAAAATCCAAAGAAGTGCAGAACAACACTTTTCCAAGAAAATCAGGAAAGCAAGAAGGATAGTACCCAGAACCAGCAGAGAAAAACTACCTGCTGAGGAGGAATCCACCGCGAAACCTCCCACCTAAGGAAGACTCACAAGATCTATCTATGATACACGGTCAAAGTTCAACAGATCATCAACAGATCAGACAGATCCCTGACCCTCACTCCGGGCAACGAGACTCAGCACCAAAGCGACTGGCAATGTCCGTAAAGATAAGGGAATTAAAAATTCCCTGAATCACCAGACCTTCAGGAAGGCAAAAGGGAGGAGATCCAACTCCCCCAAAAAGAGCTTGGGTTCCAGAATCCAGTCGCAGCTCCCTTTCTGATGACTAAGGACAAAAGGAGACCCTCTACTGAAACTAAAGTAATGGCATGTCACAAGAAGTCCAGCCCTTCCCTGACATCCTGCACGCAAGGCAGAGGGGACAACCCTACTGAACAGAGGAAGAAAAAGGACCTCTGGGCACCAGGCAGATACTGTGGAATGCCAAGTACACCCCAAAAGAAGAGGAAACAAAAACAAAACAGCTCACCCGCACACAGGTATGGAGTGTAAAGCTGTAAATGGACCAAAAGGTCAAGTACCGAATGAAGAACCATCCGGTCACTATGATCGGCCCACCAGAAATGTCCAATTCTCCAATAAGAGAGAAGAAAAACACCAGAAGGAACAGAAGATGTCCCGGAACCAGGAAACTGGGCCGTCCCCAACCAGTCCTAAAGGATCTGGATACAGAACCCCAAAATGTCCAGTCAAAGACATGGAACAAAACACCCGGAACCCGGAGCCAGCTTTAACAAACTAAAAACCCCTGAGGAACCACCGGGTTACCCCATCCGGAGCAGACCTTGCACCACAGGCGATGCAATCACAGTCATAACCAAGGCACCTTGGACACTGAACTCTCACATAAGTATCCCAGACACAGAGTGCTTTAAAGACCACAGTGGGATTAAAACTCCCAACCTAAAGGGTGATAGGCAATGACAAAGCCCCACAACTACTCTGGTTGACCCATAAAGGCTCTAGGGACAACACCCACTAAGTCCAAAGACCAAGGTAAACGTACGAGAGAACAGGGCTCAAACCTAGAAAATCTGGATTGAGAAGATAAAATAGTCTCCAAGATCCTCTCAGGATCAACTTCCCGGGAAGCACCTACAGCTCGAGGATTGACGAATGAACAAGCATTCTAACCCCTGGCGGATGAAACTCAAAACACCTAGGCAGGGGCCAACACCGGAAAAAAGGAGACAACATAATCTGCAGAGCTCCAAAATATGGGAGGAGACGAGATCCCGGAAGTAGAGAAAAAAACAAAAAGGCTCTAACTTCCTGAAACCAATGACCAGAAGGCCAGCCCCAAGGAAAGGGGACAAAAGGCCCAATCAGCCTTAACCCCAAGGAAGAGGTACAGTCATCAAGGAAAACAGAGTCTAATTTCAAAGGAAGCCTCAAAAGGAGGAGACGAGAAAACGCCTCCAGAACCTGGCACCACTATGGGTAGGAGAAAAAACTCTTAGCACCTGAACCAAAAGAACCCAGGAGCCTACAGAGTACGTTTTAGCAGGATCCGAAACTCGGAAACCCCACCAGCTAAACATGGATAGGACAATTGGGACCGAGCACAATCCCCTCTGATGTCCCCAGAATAATAAACGAGGACCAGCCTGACATCTAGGAATGAAGAGGCCACCTATAACTTGTAAGGAAAAACAAAAAACGAAACTCAAAACAAGAGTGAGCCACTCAGCACCCCAACCGGACCAGCCAGGTATAACCGGCACCTCATGTCTGATATAGACCCCACGGAACAGAAAACTAGTACCCAACCAGGACGAGCCTGATACATAGGGCACCCAAGAACTGTCCAAGGCCGCAGAAAGTAGCAACCCTAGAAAGGATAGACAAATTAAACAGACAAATGGTAGGCATAACAATGTCCTAACTTTTCATATAAAACTTACGCAGAAGCACCCAATGCGACCACAAAATCACAAGTATCAAATTCCAGAGAAGAAAGTTTTTCCAAAAGTAAAAATTATAACAGACATGAGCTTTCTTAATAATAAATATAGGATCAAAGAAAAGGATGGCAGCACCCGCAGGTGAACGCCCAAGAAGAAAGGGCACACTAACAGGACCAGCCAATCAGAAACACCATTCTTCTGAAGCTCAGAACTGGAATAAGATACCCAAAAAAGAAGAAGTCAATTGGAGACGACAAGGAGATTAACTTCATCCCCGTCTAACCCAGCTTGCCGTCTGGAACAGACGACCGATGATCCCTCAACCTATTGGGACTGGGATCCTCCAGCACTGCCAAAACATGCCGCAGCAGGATATGAAGGCGTGCCAGTCCATATCTCCGCTGGGGCAATTGACGACCCCGACCCGAGGGATGGGCCCCTGAAACCTCAGAGGAAACCGTTTCTCCAGATGGCTGATCCGACTCAGACGATCCCACGCCTGACATACCCTGGTTAACAGAACACAGACAGTATCTCAGCAACACCTCCCTGGAAGATGTAAATGTGCCAACACCATAGATATGGCCATGCAGCACCGTGCCGTAACCTCTGGAGGAAACAAGCCGCCATCCGGAGAAGGGGTAAGAGCATTAGGGACACCTGCTTGCGTAGACAAAGAAGGTTCGAGGGGTGAGGAATACAGAAATGGAGAACAGAACGTGACCACGCCTAGTCACAAGGTACACCGTGCAGGCCAGAGAAAAGCGTACCAAGGCCACCAGGGCCACGCAGCCTGACAAAAAGGCAGTTATGTTCCGATATAGCCACAAGCCCAAGTTTCACTACACATTAGCAGACAGAATCACATAACAAACATGATTAAAGTCCCCCCCGGTTCAATAACCCCCTCAGGAGATATTAACCCACGATTCCATAAAAATAAAGGAGTCCCAGAGACCCTGACTTCTTTGTTTACATTACATTCACATCATCAAAGTAAAATGAAACAATCCTACCGGAATCGAATACTACCCTCCATAAGAGATTAATCTTCCGACACTTCTCTGCCAACCTCCTGTGATGAAAGGCAAAAAATGACTGGGGGATGAGGGAAGTGGGGGAGGTATTTAAGCCTTTGGCTGGGGTGTCTTAGCCTCCTTCTGGTGGCCAGGTTCTGTATTCCCACAAGGAATGAATGCAGCTGTGGACTCTCCCCGTTTATGAAGAAAAGCATGCAAGTGCGACTAGAAAAAATGACAACACCACTTTATTCAGGAACTGTAAATTTTAACAATACATTCTAGTTTGGCCAGTCAGGGCACAGCCTTGCTAACCGTTTGTCACAACATAATAAGTTTAATAAGAATTTAATCAAATATTATTATAAATTTAGTAGCAGTTTCAGGCGGAATGGGGTTAAAACCAGCAGTGAGTCTGGGAGATTTTTTACACAAGTTATGATTAAGAAAGATTAGATTGAATTGTTGTGGGGAACCAGTGCAATTAAAGTGTGTATTTGTGTGTGTGTGTGTATATTATATATACATAAAATACAGACAAACTTTTAAATGTACTTTATTTTGGTAGCATTTCCTCTAAATCTGAATATTGTGGTTTTTCCATTGACCCCTGAGAGCCTAAAGATAATCCTGCAGGATCCAGAATCCTAACCATGCAAAAATAGACACCGTAATTTCTTGTTTAGTGCAGGAGCTCATTTATATCTGACAATTGGCCACAACAATGTATATAATATAAGCATTAATCAAGGAGCATGGGCCAGAACAATACATCTTTTTTCTAACAAAATTGTAACTAAATTTTCAAGGGTCTTGGACAAGTAAGAAATTGCAGTGGACTAGTAACATTTTCCTTCTGGACTAGTAACTTTTTCCCATAGACTAGTAACGCAAAATTCAAAATGCATATTACTACTATTACTATAGCATTTTATTCTCAGTTTAATCTTTGGTTTGGATACATCACTATAGCTTATTGTTTATTTTGTGCTTTATGTCCTTTATAAGGCTTTGTACATTTGCTTTTTTTTTTTTTTACAATGATTTTTTGTAATATAGCACTTAATTGGGTAAATATACTCTGTAAAGATAAATTACCTTCAGCTAAATAGTTTGGCACGGTTTACAGTTTGAGGAATTGAGTCTGTAAGAGAAGCATAAAATGCAGTTGTACAAAATAATTTACTCTAGATGGCGCTTTATACCTCAAGTTAATGCAACATTTAAAACACAGGAAAAACAAATATTAAATACTGATTGCCAGCATGTTCTTACCTTCTCTGCACTGAGTCCAAGTTCTTTCTGGAAGAAGCCCAGACGATTATCCAAGCGCTCGACTGAGAAGTTCAGCAAATAAGGAGCGTGTGCTACCATTCGTGCAATTTCATGCTTGCTGAACTTTTTTGAACTCAGGTAAGCTACCCTGAAATAATAACGAAAATTACAGAGAGTAAACTGCACACTGCTTTCTGCATGCGTACGGAATAGATTTGTTTTTAACTAGCTGGATGCCAGAGAGGACTGCAGCACATTTTAGATCAGATCTGTCTGCCACAAGATAATAATAATAATAATATTAATAATAATAATAGTATATTTTTTTCTATAACCCCAAACTCTAAGACTGATTTTTAACAATTCTAATTCAGGCAATAGGCTTAAACATGAATCACTTTTAAAATGGAACATTGCACTGCAAATATTACATGTTCTATATTGGTAGAGCATATAATTTAAGCACTACCAACCCTGCAAGTCTATGAGTTTAGCCCAGCAAGGGAGTTTAAACACATAGTTAAAGTATCAGAAAACTGCTGCTTGAGAGCCAGTAGGTTCTCAGTCGATGAGCAACTAAAAATGGAACGTGTCTGTAATCTTACGGAATATCTCAGCTCCTGAACATGTGCTGGTAGAAGGCTTTATCTTTAAGTACACAATAATATGTGAAGGCGTGCACGTGAAATACAAACTATAGAAATGCAGCCAAAAGCTACGATTCCTGCACTTAGCCTGATCCACATATGGCTATATCTCTAACCACAATACATCAAACATTCCAATTAAGTGATATAATAGGATTAGATTTACTGGTCAAAGGGTGTGGTACAAGTATAACACTATTATCCTCACAGTGAGTTGTATTTAAAATACTGTACATTTAAAGAGTGTTATGATACTCTGCTCTAGTTAATAAAAACCCAAGTAATATTAAAGCCATACAAGAATTCAACAAATAAAATACTTCAACTCATAAGAGCATTTTATTATTGCACTATTGCTTGTATTAGGCACGTGAATTTTGAGGTTTCTGATGCCTCCGAATGCGGAAGGTGGCAGCCACTTGTGGCATTCGGCTCTTTTCGGTGCCGGATTTCTGCTTGTGAAAGTGCAACACACTATGTGCAAATCCAGATCTCAGTGTGTTGAACTTTCACAAGAAGAAATCTGGCTCAGGAAAGAGCAGAACGCAACGAGCGGCCGCCATCCTCCGCATTCAGAGTCATTCAAAACCTCCAAATGAACATGTCTAGCTTGGATATAAGCTGTGTATTTATTTAACCCATGAAAAGGGAATAAACACACAGTTAGAAAGTCAGCTACAGAACAGCTATGCACTACTGGGAGCTAGATGAACACATGAGCCAATGACAAGAGACAAACGTGTGTAGCCACCAATCACCAGCTGGCTCTCAGGATATGTGCATTTTTTTTCAACACAGGATACCATCAAAGTAAATTTGAAAATAAAAAATGAATTTAAAAGTCTCTTAAAATTACATGCTTCATCGGAATCATGCAGTATTGACACCAAAATTGTTATTGTTTAAAAAAGATAGATAATCCCATTATTACCCATACCCCAGATTTGCACAACTAAAACTGTAATATTAATATACTTTTTACCTCTGTGATTACCTTGTTTCTAAGCCTCTTCTGACAGCTCCCTTATCACATGACTATTTATTATCTATTGACTTGAATTTTAGCCAATTAGTGCAGTGTCAGCCACAACCCACGGGCGTGAGCACAATGTCATCTTTATGTCCCACATGACAACAACAGACAATGCACAAACAGCACCTTAATTTCTTTGTACCCTTAATAGGGTTCCTTGGTGACCGGTGGTATAGAGGGGACTGCTATCCTCTCTCATATATCAATACAATAGAATTCCACAGCACCAAGAATTCATAATAAAATGAAGAAATTTATTGAGGTACAAACAAATGCCAATTTCTTAATTTTATTATGAATTCTTGGTGCTGTGGAATTCTATTGTATTGATATATGGCCCACATGAACTAGCAGTCACTTGTTGTGAAAAGCTAATAAAAAACATGTGATAAGAGGCTGTCTATAGTTGCTTAGAAACAGGCAGACATTTAGCGGTTTAAATGTTATAAAGTATATTAATATAGCAATGTTTACTGTGCAAAGCTGGGGAATGGTTAGTAAAGGCATTATCTATCTTTTTAAACAATAACAACTTTGGTGTTGACTGTCCCTTTAATAAAAAATTTTTCCTCTGTAATTACCTTGTAAACATTCCTTTGAAGAAGAAGGATTAGGACACAAGGAGGGAACCACAATCTCCTGATTGATAATGCGATCAGACACAAAAGCAGGTATGTAGGACTGCCTTATCAGTGTGGAACACCAGATAATGAGGCTCACATTGCAAGGCAGCTATTTCAGAAACTCTGCGTGCCGACGCAATAGCCAATAGAAAAAGAACCTTCCAGGACAACAATTTGATGTCAACCGAATGCATATGCTTAAACGGAGCCCGTTGCAAAACCTTAAGAACAAGATTCAAACTCCAAGGTGAAGCATTAGATTTAAACACAGGTCTGATCCTAATCAAAAAACAAAAAGCAAAAAACAAAAAGGATCCGGTGCACTCAGGGGTAAGAAAATTTCATAAGTTGCTTTATTAATAAAATTTACATGAGGGATGCCTCATAAGGACAAGGATCCAAAATAGAGGTGATCCTGACGCGTTTCGCGCCGTTACTGGCGCTTAGTCATAGGATATGACCCCAGCATACCCCACCACACCTTATGAAGGGAGCTGTAACCAACCGGCGTTCAGGAAACAAACACCTGTCAGTCACACCCCCCATCCAGGTTAAGGTGGAATACACTGACGGCACACATAAAATACAAATATGGAGATAAAAAAACATCATTTTGAAAATTCTGGTCAATTCTGGAAATTGCAGATATTACAAGCATATATTAGACCATAAAAAAAAGAAAGGAAAATAAACAAAGGCTAAGAGCTAAAGCATAAATATAGTAACTAAATAAATTTAAGACTTGATAACTGAGGGTTTTTATAAATTATTTGTGAATACACTTATCTTCTAAAAAACTTAAGTATATATATCAAGATCTTAGGGAAGGAAATGGTAAACCAAATTTTATTAAAGGTGTATTGCAATTAATGATATTAATAATATGAAGTTTATAAATTAATACACCTATTATGTTTATAATTTAGTAAATGTAATTCATTTAGTTAAATAATATAAGAGTTGATTAATTAATCTGTAAAATAGGAAATATCCCACTCTAAATTCATACCATTTGGATGTCTAGTTCCCAATTTTAGAATCCAGAATAGTTCACGTTTAGTTAAAGACTTGTGTCTATCACCTCCTCTGGGATGTCTATTGACAATTTCTATAATCTGGACTCCAAAATCTGAAACATTGGTGAAATGTACACCATTAAAGTGCTTGGCTATTGCTGACTCCTTTTTATAATTTTTGACATCTGTTATATGTTCTCTGACTCTATCACGGAACTCACGTGAGGTCTGACCTACGTACTGCTGGCAACAGAAGTTACAGGTGATAAGGTAAACCACCCACTTGGTTCTGCATGTCGCGTGGAAATTAATTTCAAAGGATCTATCATGTGCTGAAGAGGTAAAACTATTACCTAATGTCAGTAATTGACAAGCTAGACAATTGAAATTATTACATTTAAAATTTCCCTTCTTATGCAGCCAAGTCCTATTACTTTGGTATGTTTTTGTTTGAACCATGCTAGGAAATAGTTTAGAACCTAGAGTATCTGGCTTCCTGGAAACAAACCTACATTTACTAATATATGGTTTGAGTTGGGGATCATTTTGTAGTAACTTCAAATGTCTCTTCACAATAGAGACAATTTTATTATAATGTATGGAATATGGTGTGCTAAAAACCACAGAATCATTGCTAAATAAGCTATTGTGATTTCTGGGAACTGTATAGCTATGTTTAGCTTCCTCTTGTGCTTTGTTAAGTAATTTTTCCTTATAGCCTCTCTTTAAAAGCCTGTTTTTTAATTCCTCAGACTGATTTGTATATATGGTTTCATCATTGGTGTTTCTTTTTAATCTGATAAATTGGCTTTTGGGAATAGAATTTAATAAATGAGGTGGATGAGCTGAATGGGCGTGTAAAATGGTGTTCCCTGCAGTAGGTTTACGAAATGTGCTGGAAACAATACAGTTATTGCATGCATCACCCTTAAGTGTTAAATCCAAAAAGTTTACCTGAGTTGGATTAACTTTGCCAGATCCTAATCAGAGCCTTAACGAAAGATTGCACGTCAGGGAGCTCTGCGAGCCTCTTGTGTAGCAAAACAGATAGGGCTGAAATCTGTCCCCTCAGGGAATTGGCAGAAAGGCCCTTCTCCAGACTCTCCTGGAGAAAAGAAAGTATCCTGGCAGTCTTAACCTTATGCCAGGCTAAACCACGTTCTTCACACCAGAATAAGTAAACTCTCCACACCTTATGATAGATGTGACGAGTAACAGGTTTGCAAGCCTGAATGAGAGTATCAATAACCCTCTCAGAGAAACCTCTCTTGGCTAGGACTAAGCGTTCAATCTCCACACAGTCAGCCTCAGAGAATCTAGATTTTGATGAACAAAAGGACCCTATTCCAGCAGATCCCTGTGAAAAGGTAACATCCACGAAGGAGATGAGGACATCCCCACCAGGTCCGCGAACCACATCGATTCGTGGCCACGTTGGAGAAATCATGCCTGCTCCTGCTTGATGTGGGCCATTACATGAGGAAGAAGTGGTAACGGTGGGAAAAGGTAAATTAGATTGAACCTCCAAGGCACTGCTAATGCATCTATTAGCTCCGCTTGAGGATCCCTGGACCGCAACCCATATCTGGGTAGCTTGAAATTGAGCCGGGATGCCATGAGACGTATATCCAGCATCCCCCATTTGTTGCAAAACTCTGCAAACACCTCTGGATGGAGAGACCATTCCCCCGGATGAAAGGATTGTCTGCTGAGGAAATCCGCTTCCCAGTTGCCCACACCCGAAATGTGGATCACTGACAGCGAGCAGTTGTGGGCCTCCGTCCACTCCAGAATCCGAGACACTTCCCTCATTGCTAGGGAGCTTCTCTTTCCCCCTTGATGGTTGATGTAAGCCACTGAGGTTATGTTGTCTGATTGGAATCTGATAAACGGAGATTAACACAGAAGAGGCCAAGCCTTCAGAGCATTGAAGATTCCCCGAAGTTCCAGAATGCTGATCAGGAGGAAGGATTCCTCTCGAGTTCACAGGCCCTGTGCCTTCATGGCACCCCAAACAGCTCCCCATCCTGATAGACTTGCGTCCGTAGTCACAATCTCCCAGCATGGTCTCAACAAGGATGTCCCTTGGGACAGGTGATCTGGACAGAGCCACCAGGAGATCGATTCTCTCGACCGGTTGTCCAGAGAAATCTGTTGAAACAGATCCGAATGATCGCCGTTCCACTGTCTCAGCATGCACAGCTGTAGTGGTCTGAGATGGAATCTGGCAAAAGGAATGATGTCCATGCTGGACACCATGAGACCAATCACCTCCATACACGAGCCACAGAGGGCCTTAAGGAGGTCTGGAGGGCAAGACAAGCGGAAGTTAGCGTGTAACATCTCTGGTCTGTAATGAATATCCTCATGGACATGGAGTCTATTATAGTACCCAGGAATTCAACCCTGGTACTGGGAATAAGAGAACTCTTTTCTAAGTTTATCTTCCATCCATGAGATCAAAGAAGAAACAGAAGATATGTCGAATGGTCTTCCGCCAGATGACAAGATAGTGCTTGAACCAGAATATCGTCCAAGTATGGAGCTACTGCTATACCTCTGGTTCTGGCAACTGCAAGCAGAGCCCCTAGAACCTTCATGAAAACTCTTGGAGCAGTAGCTAGACCAAACGGAAGTGCAATAAACTAGAAGTGCTGGTCCAGGAGTGCAAACCTTAGGAACTTGAAGTGTTCCTTGTGGATTGGAACGTGAAGGTAAGCATCCTTCAGATCTATAGTGGTCACGAACTGTCCTTCCTGAACCAAGGGAAGGATGGACCTTATCGTCTCCATCTTGAACGAGGGGACAGATAGGAATTTGTTTAAGCACTTCAGGTCCAGAATCGGGCAGAAAGTTCCCTCCTTCTTTAGGACCACAAAAAGTTTTGAATAGTATCCCAAACCTCTTTCTACGAGAGGTACCGGGACAATGACTCCTAGAGAGGATACATCCCTCACGCACCCCAGAAAGGCTTCTCTCTATTCTGGCCTGGAAGACAGGTTTGATTGGAGGAATCTGCCCCTGGGTGGATGAGACTTGAAACCTATCTTGTATCCCTGAGTGATGACCTCCAGGACCCACGGGTCCTGCACGTCCCCAAACCAGGCATCTAAAAAGAGCGACAGTCTGCCCCCTACATGATCCAGAACCGGATCGGGGGCCGCCCCTTCATGCCGACTGTCTCGGCGGGATTCTTGCTCTGCTTGGATTTAGTCCAGGACTGAGCCGGCTTCCAAGTACTCTTGGATTGCTCGGGCCTTGCAGAGGGCTGCTGACGTTGGGATTTATCAGAACAAAAGGAACGAAAATTAGGACCTTGTCCCTTAGGCTTGTTCCTCTTATCCTGCGGTAAAAAGGCACCTTTGCCCCCAGTAACCATGGAAATAATTGAGTCCAAGCCTGGACCAAATAAAATCTTTCCCTTAAAGGGGAGGGAAAGAAGTCTGGACTTAGAAGTCATTTCTGCAGACCAGGACTTCAGCCAGAGTGCCCTACGGCTTTAACAGAAAAACCTGAAGCCTTAGCATTCAGACGAATAATTTGCATATTTGCATCACAAATAAAAGAATTAGCAACCCTTAAGGCCTTAATTCTTTCCTGGATCACGTTGAGGGGACCCTCCACCTCGATCAGCTCAGATAAGGAGTCGCACCAGTAGGTAGGCGGTCCAGCAACCGCAGCAACAGCCGCTGTCGGTTGAAACATTTTTTTAACAGAGTTTCTATCTTCTTATCCATGGGCTCTTTGAACGACGAACTATCCTCAAGCGGGATAGTAGTGCGTTTAGCAAGCGTGGAAATAGCGCCATCCACCTTGGGATGGAACCCCACAACTCCAATTGAGAGTCCGGGACCGGGAACAATTTCTTAAAGGAAGACAAAGGGGAAATGGAAGAACCAATCCTATCCCATTCATTCTTAATAATGTTTGCCATCTTTACAGGAACCGGGAAAGTTGGGGGTAGAACCCTGTCCTCATAGACCTTATCTAATTTAGGAATCAAAGGTTCCTCAGGCACTTTGGGCTCTGGAACCTCTAACGTAGCCAAAATTTCCTTCAACAGAAAGCGTAAATTTTCAATCCTAAATCTAAAGTCTGGTTCCTCCGCAACTGGAGGTTCAGAGGCGCCTTCATCATCGGATAATCTTGTATCAGATAAATCCAACAAACTAGTTGATGACCCCTGGGAAGGAAAGCAATATTTGACCTTTCGCTTGTGCTTAGCAGGGCGAGGTAAAGCACTAAAGGTCGCAGACACCGCCGTTTGTAACTGCGCAGTAAAGTCTGCCGGTAAAAGGCCCCCTCCAGATGGAGGATTAGGAGTGCTACAGGAAGCTGCATGTGTATTAGGAGATGACTGTAGGGTGCACACCTCACGGGACAGAGACTCCTCAGTGGTATCAAACATATTAACCTTCTTTGACAGGATTACTTTATCAAGGCATGTGGAACATAGTTGAGCGGGCGGGTATACCGCAGCCTCCTCACAATATAGACAGGTATTAGACTTAGGTAAAGAGGGAGTACCCTCTAACGCATCAGAATCCTCCATAGCTTGCGCTTACAAAGCACACTATTGATTAATAAGAAAAAACAGCACCTTTATAAACCCAATGGCTGGGGCACTCACCGCCTCCTATGACCCAGGCAAAACAGAGAAACTGCTTCTTCTCCTGTAATCAGCATGGTCAGGAAAGAGGAAATCAAGTGTGACCACACCCGGTCACATGGCGCGCAATGCTGGACCGCCCCTGCTATAAGAGCAAAGAAAAGAAAAAAAGCGCCAAGCATTTCAAGCTGCGCAGCTTTAAAAACGAAAGTAAAAAACGGTACATTCCAACATCTGCCTGAGCCCAAAAAACATTTCACACATGTTGCAGCATAATAAAATAAATGTATGTGATTAATCCCCACTGTTCAATAATCCCCCTCAGGAGATATTAACCCTTGATTCCATACAGATAAACGGAGCCACACTGTGACCCTATCTTCTGGCGTTATCATATGTGTAAAAAATGAAACGATCCTACCGGAATATATGCCGTGGAACAGAAACACAGCCTCTCAAGTGTGACAGTCTTGTAGCATCGCTCCTGACATGGACTTGAGTGATGGAAGCAGGCAGTGAAACTCGTCAACACTGATTGCTTAGGAGCTGTTAATATGAGTCTGGACGGGTTCGCAGAAAGACTCTCCCTGCATCTCCAGACTAACTTTCGTCAAAGCTCTCATTGAGAGGCTGACAAGACTACTTAAAACTCCAGTCCCATTTCGAAGGGTAGATACCCTTCATAAAGAACTTCTCTGAATCTTCTGTCACTTCTCTGCCAACCTCCTGTGACGAAAGGCAAAGAATGACTGGGATATGAGGGAAGAAGGGGGGAGTATTTAAAGCCTTTGGCTGGGGTGTCTTTGCCTCCTCCTGGTAGCCAGGTTCAGTATTTCCCAACAGTAAGGAATGATGATGTGGATTCTCCTCATATTAAGAAGGAAAGTGCTATGACATTTTAAATAAAGAATGCTGGATAATAAATACTTTTGTCAATTTTTACTTAGTTCATAGAAAATTGTGCGTTTTCCTAAATAAGTGGAAGGGAAGCAATACTTTCGGCCACGTTTGTATATTTACTGTTCAACAAAGGATGCCAAGAGATCAAGGCAAATTTGATAAAAGAAATAAACTAGAAAGTTGTTTGAAAATGTGTTCTGTCTAAACCATTAAAGTTTAATTTTGACTTTACTGTCCCTTTAACACAGTGCACAGGAAAAAGCAATCTGATATTTTACAAAATACTTTTATTTTCAATGTATGTGGCACAATATAAATTACATTTTATTTCTTTTCGTAGATGTAGTCCGTGCCTACAACTTCATATCTTCACACCTCCTTCACAATGTGTTTGACACAATATACTGGTCTTTGCATAATGTGTGGCATTGTGTATGTTTTTGGCACTTAAAAGCTGTTTAAAAGAACTGGTTAAACTGGGAGAAGCTGTTCGAGATATCATGTAATAACATGAAGAACAAACTGATGATAGTACAGAAGTATTGCTTTAAAAAAAAGGAGCGATAAAAACACTAAATAAATTCTAGCTAGTCATTATGTATTGAAACCAAAGATTAGACTGAATAATGTTTGCTTTTTTAAGGTTTACTCTGAGAAAAAAGTGTGTTTACACACCGAGGAAAAGGTGCCTAAAGGAAACATTATATATATATATATATATATATATATATATATATATATATATATATATATATATATATATATATATATATATATATATATATATATATATATATATATATATATATATATATATATATATAGGAGGAGATAGATATCAGAAAGGAAAAGTTGTTGGCCAGCTCAATGTCCAGTGTAATTTCTTACTTTTTCTGGCTGAACTGTTGCATTTTCCAGCCCTGTATGTGTTATATACACGCAGGATATTTAGCATTTACTCAGATGCATACAGCTAGATTAAGCCCATAAGCTGAATAATTAGTTACAGCATTTGTAAAATGTTAATACGCCCATGTGCCATGTCAAGGCATCTTCATAGCCGTGTGCATAAACTACTGCCATACATACTTTTAATCAAACACACTGAGATACTGCACAAACAAGGGTGTTACAGCCATTAGACTTATGCAAAACATGGAAGTGGGCTGCACTCTCAAACTGGAATGGTTACACATCTAATGCCACTGCCAAAACTCACAGCTCTGGGTGCTCACCTGGCACTCGCAAAACTTGCACTCACACACAAATTAAAGTGAGATGGATGATTATAGTTCAAGAGAGACACACAGGGGGGCTTGGTCACTATTAAAGTATACTGAATAAAGTTTTAGTCTCCATAAAAGAATAGGTGCAATCTTATCTTTCTGCTGAGGTCAGTTAGCGGTAGATATAAACAGATTAAAGGGACATTAAACACTAATTTCATGCACCTCCCTCTATTTATGGGTGCCACCATTTTGGAACTTAAAGGGACATTCCAGTCAAAATTGGAATCCACATGGGTGCATTTCAGTTTTGAATAGAAGCATTTTTGTAATACACATGTATTAGCAAAAATGCTTAAAAAAAAAAAAAGCCATAGCTGTTTCAAAAGTGTATTTAAGTATGCACCGTGCACCAGCAATTTAAACATAGCACTTACAAGCCCCACTGGCGCTCTGGACAGCGGCAGTATTTAAAATTATGGTGCACTGAGAATATCTAGCTATGCTATGCACGTGCAGAGAAAACTGTTTACACTAAAACAGTGAACACCTTTACGATGTAATTCATCTACGTGCATTTATATTTTCCAGGGAATGTCCCTTTAAGTTACACCGCAGGTATCTGAAGGAGAGTTGCTGCACAAGCCAGCACTGGAATGTAGTAAAAAATAGATTTAAACATGGCCGAACCCATGATTATATGGAGGCAGGAAATTACCTCAATGTTATGCTTATAACATGTATTTAGCGTTTAATATCCCTTTAATACAATGTTGAAAACAATGGCTGTGTAGAATATAGGCATTGTGGAAAGCCCTAAAGAGTTTAATTACAGGAAAAGGAGACAATTAAAAAATGAAAGTAAAAGTATACTGCAAAGGTTATATTTGGTACACACATTTTATATTAAAATATCTATATATTTGTCATGATGCTGTCAAAAAATAAAGAGATAAACTCCTCCAATCATTGTATAAAAATGAAGATGATTGAAAAGAATATTGTAACTTTCTGTTCACAGAAGTGGGAAAAACGTGGGTGGTTAAACAATTGTCACGTACATAAAAAGGGCCATGAAACTTAGGGGCCCATTTATCAAGCTCTGGATGGAGCTTGAGGGCCCGTGTTTCTGGCGAGCCTGCAGGCTCGCCAGAAACAGCAGTTATGAAGCAGCGGTCTAAAGACCGCTGCTCCATAACCTGTCCGTCTGCTCTGAGCAGACGGACAGACATCGCCCGAATTCAACCTGATCGAGTACGATCGGGTTGATTGAAACCCCCTGCTGGCAGCCGATTGGCCGCGAATCTGCAGGGGGCAGCGTTGCACCAGCAGCTCACAAGAGCTGCTGGTGCAATGCTGAATACGGAGAGCGCCAGACCTTTGATAAATATCCCCCTTAAAATGAAACTTTCAAGATTCAGAAAGACTTTGCAATTTACTTCTATTATCAAATTTACTTTGTTCTCATGTCATTATTTGTTGAACAGCATAACTAGGTATGCTTAGGAGCATACATGCTTTGCCAGGGGAGAACTACTCTCAGCATTGTGGTTGCCACCATATGTACCCCCACCACTCTGCTGCCCAGTCTGCCCCCAGCTCTTCCCGACCCTATCCATGGAATGCATTGCCCAGTCCAGCCCACAAACTCAATTGTAAAGATTTACATTTAATAGAAATCAATTATGCCATCCTAGTTCATGGCAACTAGTCATATTAAAATAAAATGCCAACATTGACACCTATTCCTCTCCATCAGAATTCCAGTGTGAAAACAACACATGGCCGCTTCCCTTTCAAAGTCAGAAATTCAATCAAATGCACAAATATATATTTCTATAAATCGTGTCTTATATCCAGACAATACTCACCAGAAAGCAATATTTACATGTCATAATACAGCTTATACATGCAACCTAAAGGTAGTTTTATATCATTTGTAATACTTTTGTATACATAGTACCTTAAAGGGACCTTAAACACTTTGAGATGGTAATATAAAATGATAAATTATATATATAAAACAGCTCTGCAATATATTTTCATTATTTATTTTGTCCTCTTTGCCTGTAATTCCATTCTGAAATTGTGAGCTTTTCAGTTCCTGTTAGAAATGGAAGTGCAGAACACTGTTAAATCCAGCACAACCATTGGTTGCACACTCTAGTGACCTATTTATAACTGACCCTAATTGGCCACAGCAGAGAAGGTAACAAGTTACAACATGGCAGCTCCCAGTGTTTTATAGTCACTTAAACTTTACACTTAATTTGTCACTTTTTAACCCCTTAATGACCGGACCATTTTTCAATTTTCTTACCCTTAATGACAATGGCTATTTTTACATTTCTGCAGTGTTTGTGTTTAGCTGTAATTTTCCTCTTACTCATATTATATACCGTTTTTCTCGCCATTAAATGGACTTTCTAAAGATACCATTATTTTCATCATATCTTATAATTTACTATAAAAAAATATAAAATATGAGGAAAAAAATTGAAAAAAAAAACACTTTTTCTAACTTTTACCCCCAAAATCTGTTACACATCTACAACCACCAAAATACACCCATTCTAAATAGTTTCTAAATTTTGTCCCAAGTTTAGAAATACCCAATGTTTACATGTTCTTTGCTTTTTTTGCAAGTTATAGGGCCATAAATACAAGTAGCACTTTGCTATTTCCAAACCACTTTTTTTCAAAATTAGCGCTAGTTACATTGGAACACGAATATCTTTCAGGAATCCCTGAATATCCCTTGACATGTATATATTTATATTTAGAAGACATCCCAAAGCATTGATCTAGACCCATTTTGGTATATTTCATGCCACCATTTCTCCGCCAAATGCGATCAAATAAAAAAAATTGTTCACTTTTTCACAATTTTTTTCACTAACTTTAGGTTTCTCGCTGAATTTATTTACAAACAACTTGTGCAATTATGGCATAAATGGTTGTAAATACTTCTATGGGATCCCCTTTGTTCAGAAATAGCAGACCTATATGGATTTGGCGTTGCTTTTTGGTAATTAGAAGGCCGCTAAATGCCGCTGCACACCACACGTGTATTATGCCCAGCCGTGAAGGGGTTAATTAGGGAACTTGTAGGGAGCTTTTAGGTTTAATTTTAGCTTTAGTGTAGTGTAGTAGACAACCCAAATTATTGATATAGGCCCATTTTGGTATATTTAATGCCACCATTTCACCGCCAAATACGATCAAATAAAAAAAAAATTAAATTTTTCACAATTTTAGGTTTCTCACTGAAATTATTTACAAACAGCTTGTGCAATTATGGCACAAATGGTTGTAAATGCTTCTCTGGGATCCCCTTTGTTCAGAAATAGCAGACATATATGGCTTTGGTGTTGCTTTTTGCTAATAATAAGGCCGTTAAATACTGCTGCGCACCACACTTGTAATATGCCCAGCAGTTAAGGGGTTAATTAGGTAGCTTGTGGGGTTAATTTTTAGCTTTAGTGTAGAGATCAGCCTCCCACCTGACACATCCCACCCCCTGATCCCCCCCTGACCCCCCTCAAACAGCTCTCTTCCCTCCCCACCTCACAATTGTCACCGCCATCTTAAGTACTGGCAGAAAGTCTGCCAGTACTGAAATAAAAATATTTTTTTTTATTTTTTTGCATAAAGTCTGCAGTGATAGATCCCCCCTTACCCCACAACCTCCCTGATCCCCCCATACATCTTTCTAACCCTCCCCCTCTGTCTATTTGCTGCCATCTTGGGTACTGGCAGCTGTCTGCCAGTACCCAATTTGCCCCCCAAAATAGTTTTTTTTTTAACTTTTTAAATATAAAATATTTTTCTGTAGTGTAGCTGGCCCCCCTAAATAATCTTCAACCCTCCCCCTCCCAGATCCCTTATTAAACAACCGAGATGCCACTGCATCTATATCGATCGGTTGTTTTTTTCAATGGGCTGTAAATTTGGCGTGCGCGCCCCCCCCCACCGCAACCGCCGGACCGGCAGCATGTTGTGAGAAGGTATGATCGGTTAAATAGTAACATCTAGATGTGAGGCTAAGTTACTGCAGCTCCCATCCGCCAACACATTTGAATAAATACATAGCCGATGCAGATGGGGCCACAGAGTGGCCCTTTCTGCATCGGTATGTAAAATGGGGGATTGTAGTGATGCCTCAATATTGAAGCATCACTACAATCCCTTGTAAGCAGCTGGAAGCGATAATGATCGCTTCCAGCACTTAAGACAACAGAGGACGTACCAGGTACGTCAACTGTCATTAAGGGAAGTTTTTTCAATGACGTACCTGGTACGTCCTCTGTCATTAAGGGGTTAAACAACTAATGAAACTTTAAAAAATACATCTACATGTTACTCATGGACTAATCTTTTCTTTGAATGTATCATTCTATCTAGCATGTATTTAGTGTTTAATGTCCTTTTAAGAAAGATAGTACAGCGTATAATTCAAAAGGGTAATAGTTGTTGTTTTAAATAAATATTTGCAATTTAGAACACAAAAACCAAACCAAAGATTGTGATGGGAAAATAGTTGTAATAATTTTATTTAAAAAAAAATATTAACGGAAAAGAACGTGTTTCTGAATAATACTGGATTTTAGGAATTTCTGATTTGAGGATTTATACCTGTACATGTAAAAGAGGATGACTCTGCGGCATACCCTCTCCCCCCCCCCCTACCACCATGGGGCTAGTTTAAATTCTGAAACATATTAGTCTAGGCCAGAGAGCCAAAATATTACAGGATAATCTAGTTAAACACACACACAAAAAAACAAACAAAAACATGAAATACATATGTATTGCAGATTTCTCATGCAGGTTTTCCCTCGGATTGTCACTGACATTGAAGAAACAAAAATATACTACACCTATGTAAAAGTAAAATGTCACCTAAGGCGGTGTTATTGTGTAATAAATGCTTGAAATACGCTTGGGTTAAAAGCTTAACTAAGAGATTTCTAATGGATTGGAATGGCTTTGGATCTACTTTTATTTTGGTTGAATGTGTAATGTAAAGTAACTTAATTAACAAATAATTGAATCTATGAAGTTGTTTGAGCTTAGGGACATCTATATTCCTAATTTGGAAATATGGGAATCATCCACATAAAAAGAGG
Source organism: Bombina bombina (assembly GCF_027579735.1). Taxonomy (NCBI): domain Eukaryota; kingdom Metazoa; phylum Chordata; class Amphibia; order Anura; family Bombinatoridae; genus Bombina; species Bombina bombina. Next base: position 995,257,918 of record NC_069503.1, read on the forward strand.
GAACATTCTGTTTCCCATATATTATTTCTTGCCGCTCAGAAACGGATTTCACATAGATAAAAGCTACTGAATACTTTATCAATTGCACATTTTTAATGCTCTTTGTACATCTATACTATAATCGCGTTTGTAACGCTTCCGTCGCCATCGTCAGTTGTGCACACATCCAAGAGAATGTTGGCTGCGCACGCAGCCAAAAGAATCCACCTGGATGCAGTGTAGCCAAACGAAGCATTAAGAAAAAAAAACACCTAAGCACTCGCAGGAAATATTAACAAAAAAAAAAAAACACCTAACCGCCTGCACGAAATAACAAAAAAAAACTAAATGTCCGCACAAAAGAAAAAAAAAAAAAAGATAACCGCCCGCACAAAATATTAACAAAAAAACCCTAAGCGCCCATAAGAAGAATTAACAAAAAACAACTAAACTAAACGAGTAGTAGTAAATGGATCATACTCAGATTGGACAAAGGTAATCAGTGGAGTACCCCAGGGATCAGTGCTAGGCCCTATTCTTTTTAATATTTTTATAAATGACTTGGAGCTAGGATTAAATAGCGACATCTCTATTTTTGCAGATGATACTAAATTAAGTAAGATTATTAGGTCAGAGCAGGATGAACTTTCGTTACAAAGGGACCTGCAAAAATTAGAAGTATGGGCAGGTAAATGGAAAATGAGATTTAATACGGGAAAATGCAAGGTTCTACATTTTGGAAGTAAAAATAAGCAGGCAACGTATTATTTAAATGGGACAAGACTTAGGCAAACACAGGAGGAAAGGGATTTGGGGGTAGTAATAGATAACAAGCTAAAGATGGGTGCACAATGCAGGGCAGCAGCTTCAAAGGCTAATAAGATACTAGCATGTATTAAAAAAGAGGCATTGACTCAAGGGAGGAAAGCATAATTCTGTCACTATATAAAGCCCTGTTAAGACCTCACCTTGAGTATGGAGTGCAGTTCTGGGGACCAATCGCACAAAAAAGATATTGCAGAGCTAGAAAAAGTCCAGAGAAGGGCCACAAAGCTAATAAGGGGATTGGAGAATTTAACCTATGAGGAGAGGCTAGCAAAACTGGGTCTGTTTTCTTTAGAAAAAACAGAATTTATGTTTACCTGATAAATTACTTTCTCCAACGGTGTGTCCGGTCCACGGCGTCATCCTTACTTGTGGGATATTCTCTTCCCCAACAGGAAATGGCAAAGAGCCCAGCAAAGCTGGTCACATGATCCCTCCTAGGCTCCGCCTACCCCAGTCATTCGACCGACGTTAAGGAGGAATATTTGCATAGGAGAAACCATATGATACCGTGGTGACTGTAGTTAAAGAAAATAAATTATCAGACCTGATTAAAAAACCAGGGCGGGCCGTGGACCGGACACACCGTTGGAGAAAGTAATTTATCAGGTAAACATAAATTCTGTTTTCTCCAACATAGGTGTGTCCGGTCCACGGCGTCATCCTTACTTGTGGGAACCAATACCAAAGCTTTAGGACACGGATGAAGGGAGGGAGCAAATCAGGTCACCTAAATGGAAGGCACCACGGCTTGCAAAACCTTTCTCCCAAAAACAGCCTCAGAAGAAGCAAAAGTATCAAACTTGTAAAATTTGGTAAAAGTGTGCAGTGAAGACCAAGTCGCTGCCCTACATATCTGATCAACAGAAGCCTCGTTCTTGAAGGCCCATGTGGAAGCCACAGCCCTAGTGGAATGAGCTGTGATTCTTTCAGGAGGCTGCCGCCCGGCAGTCTCGTGAGCCAATCTGATGATGCTTTTAATCCAAAAAGAGAGAGAGGTAGAAGTTGCTTTTTGACCTCTCCTTTTACCAGAATAAACAACAAACAAGGAAGATGTTTGTCTAAAATCCTTTGTAGCATCTAAATAGAATTTTAGAGCGCGAACAACATCCAAATTGTGCAACAAACGTTCCTTCTTCGAAACTGGTTTCGGACACAGAGAAGGCACGACTATCTCCTGGTTAATGTTTTTGTTAGAAACAACTTTTGGAAGAAAACCAGGTTTAGTACGTAAAACCACCTTATCTGCATGGAACACCAGATAAGGAGGAGAACACTGCAGAGCAGATAATTCTGAAACTCTTCTAGCAGAAGAAATTGCAACCAAAAACAAAACTTTCCAAGATAATAACTTAATATCAACGGAATGTAAGGGTTCAAACGGAACCCCCTGAAGAACTGAAAGAACTAAGTTGAGACTCCAAGGAGGAGTCAAAGGTTTGTAAACAGGCTTGATTCTAACCAGAGCCTGAACAAAGGCTTGAACATCTGGCACAGCTGCCAGCTTTTTGTGAAGTAACACAGACAAGGCAGAAATCTGTCCCTTCAAGGAACTTGCAGATAATCCTTTTTCCAATCCTTCTTGAAGGAAGGATAGAATCTTAGGAATCTTAACCTTGTCCCAAGGGAATCCTTTAGATTCACACCAACAGATATATTTTTTCCAAATTTTGTGGTAAATTTTTCTAGTTACAGGCTTTCTGGCCTGAACAAGAGTATCAATAACAGAATCTGAGAACCCTCGCTTTGATAAGATCAAGCGTTCAATCTCCAAGCAGTCAGCTGGAGTGAGACCAGATTTGGATGTTCGAACGGACCTTGAACAAGAAGGTCTCGTCTCAAAGGTAGCTTCCATGGTGGAGCCGATGACATATTCACCAGATCTGCATACCAAGTCCTGCGTGGCCACGCAGGAGCTATCAAGATCACCGACGCCCTCTCCTGATTGATCCTGGCTACCAGCCTGGGGATGAGAGGAAACGGCGGGAATACATAAGCTAGTTTGAAGGTCCAAGGTGCTACTAGTGCATCTACTAGAGTCGCCTTGGGATCCCTGGATCTGGACCCGTAGCAAGGAACCTTGAAGTTCTGACGAGAGGCCATCAGATCCATGTCTGGAATGCCCCACAGTTGAGTGATTTGGGCAAAGATTTCCGGATGGAGTTCCCACTCCCCCGGATGCAATGTCTGACGACTCAGAAAATCCGCTTCCCAATTTTCCACTCCTGGGATGTGGATTGCAGACAGGTGGCAGGAGTGAGTCTCCGCCCATTGAATGATTTTGGTCACTTCTTCCATCGCCAGGGAACTCCTTGTTCCCCCCTGATGGTTGATGTACGCAACAGTCGTCATGTTGTCTGATTGAAACCGTATGAACTTGGCCCTCGCTAGCTGAGGCCAAGCCTTGAGAGCATTGAATATCGCTCTCAGTTCCAGAATATTTATCGGTAGAAGAGATTCTTCCCGAGACCAAAGACCCTGAGCTTTCAGGGATCCCCAGACCGCGCCCCAGCCCATCAGACTGGCGTCGGTCGTGACAATGACCCACTCTGGTCTGCGGAAGGTCATCCCTTGTGACAGGTTGTCCAGGGACAGCCACCAACGGAGTGAGTCTCTGGTCCTCTGATTTACTTGTATCTTCGGAGACAAGTCTGTATAGTCCCCATTCCACTGACTGAGCATACACAGTTGTAATGGTCTTAGATGAATGCGCGCAAAAGGAACTATGTCCATTGCCGCTACCATCAAACCTATCACTTCCATGCACTGCGCTATGGAAGGAAGAGGAACGGAATGAAGTATCCGACAAGAGTTTAGAAGTTTTGTTTTTCTGGCCTCTGTCAGAAAAATCCTCATTTCTAAGGAGTCTATTATTGTTCCCAAGAAGGGAACCCTTGTCGACGGAGATAGAGAACTCTTTTCCACGTTCACTTTCCATCCGTGAGATCTGAGAAAGGCCAGGACTATGTCCGTGTGAGCCTTTGCTTGAGGAAGGGACGACGCTTGAATCAGAATGTCGTCCAAGTAAGGTACTACTGCAATGCCCCTTGGTCTTAGCACAGCTAGAAGGGACCCTAGTACCTTTGTGAAAATCCTTGGAGCAGTGGCTAATCCGAAAGGAAGCGCCACAAACTGGTAATGCTTGTCCAGGAATGCGAACCTTAGGAACCGATGATGTTCCTTGTGGATAGGAATATGTAGATACGCATCCTTTAAATCCACCGTGGTCATGAATTGACCTTCCTGGATGGAAGGAAGAATTGTTCGAATGGTTTCCATTTTGAACGATGGAACCTTGAGAAACTTGTTTAAGATCTTGAGATCTAAGATTGGTCTGAACGTTCCCTCTTTTTTGGGAACTATGAACAGATTGGAGTAGAACCCCATCCCTTGTTCTCCTAATGGAACAGGATGAATCACTCCCATTTTTAACAGGTCTTCTACACAATGTAAGAATGCCTGTCTTTTTATGTGGTCTGAAGACAACTGAGACCTGTGGAACCTCCCCCTTGGGGGAAGCCCCTTGAATTCCAGAAGATAACCTTGGGAGACTATTTCTAGTGCCCAAGGATCCAGAACATCTCTTGCCCAAGCCTGAGCGAAGAGAGAGAGTCTGCCCCCCACCAGATCCGGTCCCGGATCGGGGGCCAACATTTCATGCTGTCTTGGTAGCAGTGGCAGGTTTCTTGGCCTGCTTTCCCTTGTTCCAGCCTTGCATTGGTCTCCAGGCTGGCTTGGCTTGAGAAGTATTACCCTCTTGCTTAGAGGACGTAGCACTTTGGGCTGGTCCGTTTCTACGAAAGGGACGAAAATTAGGTTTATTTTTGGCCTTGAAAGACCGATCCTGAGGAAGGGCGTGGCCCTTACCCCCAGTGATATCAGAGATAATCTCTTTCAAGTCAGGGCCAAACAGCGTTTTCCCCTTGAAAGGAATGTTAAGTAGTTTGTTCTTGGAAGACGCATCAGCTGACCAAGATTTCAACCAAAGCGCTCTGCGCGCCACAATAGCAAACCCAGAATTCTTAGCCGCTAACCTAGCCAATTGCAAAGTGGCGTCTAGGGTGAAAGAATTAGCCAATTTGAGAGCACGGATTCTGTCCATAATCTCCTCATAAGGAGGAGAATCACTATCGACCGCCTTTACTAGCTCATCGAACCAGAAACACGCGGCTGTAGTGACAGGGACAATGCATGAAATTGGTTGTAGAAGGTAACCCTGCTGAACAAACATCTTTTTAAGTAAACCTTCTAATTTTTTATCCATAGGATCTTTGAAAGCACAACTATCTTCTATGGGTATAGTGGTGCGTTTGTTTAAAGTAGAAACCGCTCCCTCGACCTTGGGGACTGTCTGCCATAAGTCCTTTCTGGGGTCGACCATAGGAAACAATTTTTTAAATATGGGGGGAGGGACGAAAGGTATACCGGGCCTTTCCCATTCTTTATTTACAATGTCCGCCACCCGCTTGGGTATAGGAAAAGCTTCTGGGAGCCCCGGGACCTCTAGGAACTTGTCCATTTTACATAGTTTCTCTGGGATGATCAAATTCTCACAATCATCCAGAGTGGATAATACCTCCTTAAGCAGAGCGCGGAGATGTTCCAACTTAAATTTAAATGTAATCACATCGGGTTCAGCTTGTTGAGAAATTTTCCCTGAATCTGAAATTTCTCCCTCAGACAAAACCTCCCTGGCCCCATCAGACTGGTGTAGGGGCATTTCAGAACCATTATCATCAGCGTCATCATGCTCTTCAGTATCTAAAACAGAGCAGTCGCGCTTACGCTGATAAGTGGGCATTTTGGCTAAAATGTTTTTGATAGAATTATCCATTACAGCCGTTAATTGATGCATAGTAAGGAGTATTGGCGCGCTAGATGTACTAGGGGCCTCCTGAGTGGGCAAGACTCGTGTAGACGAAGGAGGGAATGATGCAGTACCATGCTTACTCCCCTCACTTGAGGAATCATCTTGGGCATCATTTTCATTGTCACATAAATCACATTTATTTAAATGAGAAGGAACCCTGGCTTCCCCACATTCAGAACACAGTCTATCTGGTAGTTCAGACATGTTAAACAGGCATAAACTTGATAACAAAGTACAAAAAACGTTTTAAAATAAAACCGTTACTGTCACTTTAAATTTTAAACTGAACACACTTTATTACTGCAATTGCGAAAAAGTATGAAGGAATTGTTCAAAATTCACCAAAATTTCACCACAGTGTCTTAAAGCCTTAAAAGTATTGCACACCAAATTTGGAAGCTTTAACCCTTAAAATAACGGAACCGGAGCCGTTTTTAACTTTAACCCCTTTACAGTCCCTGGCATCTGCTTTGCTGAGACCCAACCAAGCCCAAAGGGGAATACGATACCAAATGACGCCTTCAGAAAGTCTTTTCTATGTATCAGAGCTCCTCACACATGCGACTGCATGTCATGCCTCTCAAAAACAAGTGCGCAATACCGGCGCGAAAATGAGGCTCTGCCTATGATTAGGGAAAGCCCCTAAAGAATAAGGTGTCTAAAACAGTGCCTGCCGATATAATTTTACCAAAATACCCAGATTAAATGATTCCTCAAGGCTAAATATGTGTAATATATGAATCGATTTAGCCCAGAAAAAGTCTACAGTCTTAATAAGCCCTTGTGAAGCCCTTATTTACTATCTTAATAAACATGGCTTACCGGATCCCATAGGGAAAATGACAGCTTCCAGCATTACATCGTCTTGTTAGAATGTGTCATACCTCAAGCAGCAAAAGACTGCTCACTGTTCCCCCAACTGAAGTTAATTCCTCTCAACAGTCCTGTGTGGAACAGCCATGGATTTTAGTAACGGTTGCTAAAATCATTTTCCTCTTACAAACAGAAATCTTCATCTCTTTTCTGTTTCAGAGTAAATAGTACATACCAGCACTATTTTAAAATAACAAACTCTTGATTGAATAATAAAAACTACAGTTAAACACTAAAAAACTCTAAGCCATCTCCGTGGAGATGTTGCCTGTACAACGGCAAAGAGAATGACTGGGGTAGGCGGAGCCTAGGAGGGATCATGTGACCAGCTTTGCTGGGCTCTTTGCCATTTCCTGTTGGGGAAGAGAATATCCCACAAGTAAGGATGACGCCGTGGACCGGACACACCTATGTTGGAGAAAAGGCACTTAAGAGGTGACATGATTACTTTATATAAATATATTCAAGGCCCATATATATATACAGAGATGGCAGAAGCTCTGTTTATTCCAAGAAAATTGTTTGTGATCAGAGGTCACAATTTAAGGTTTGAGGAACGGAGATTTAATCTCCTGCAACGGAAACGTTTTTTCACTGTAAGAGCAATAAAATTGTGGAACTCATTACCAAAGGAGGTAGTGAATGTCAATACCCTAGATACATTTAAAAATTATTTGGATACATTTCTGTCTATAAACAAAATTCATGGATATGATTGTTAGTTTTAAATGGGTCACCTTTTAGTGGGATTATTTAAGCTTAACTGGAGCTTTTTGTATATATTTTAGATTTGTATAGGTTGAACTCGATGGACTTCGGTCTTTATTCAACCTCATCTACTATGTTACTATGTAAATATTTAAGATACTGTAACTCTCTGCAATGATCTAAATGAGATAATTGTAATTTGTAATTATTTCTAGTTTATATTATAGCAGAGGGATATTTGAATACAAAAAAAAACAAAAGACAAAAGGGTGCACACAATTATCTTGTGTTACTATCCCCTATAAACATTATAGAAGTTTACTGATGGCCATTTAAAACAGGGAACAACAGAGTAAATATGTTAAAGGTATTTGACAGTTGTTTTGGAACCAGCAATACAAATAAAAATGCCTAATGACTGAGTTAATGCTTCCAAATTTGAGAGCAGTTTTTACACCATATTAAATAATGGAAAAGGCTAATTAAAGGATTGGAATTGAATCCAATGATGTTTTCCAGTGACAGTCATAATGGCCTATATGAAGCAACTGAGTACACAAGACACTTGCTGAAAATAGATATAAAGAAGAGTTGGGTAAATAAATATACAGCCCTAATTAACATTACACAGGTAGAGAGTCCTTTATCCAAACTGCTTGGGAGCCGAAAAGGTTTGGATTTTGGAATATTTGCATCTGTAAAATGGGACAGTTTGGAGAGGGGATGGGACCAAGTATAAACAACATCTTATGTCATATTAGGCAATATCTATGTGTCATAATACAGCTTATACCTGTAAATAAATGTAGTTTTATATTATTTTAATACTCTTGTAACTTACAGGCAGAAAAAATAGTAATTTTTAAAAGTTTATTTTTAAAAAAAAAAAATATATATATTAATTAAAAAGTTTGGATTTGGGAATATGTACCTGTACTGTAAAGATCCTTGTAGGAAACTCTAGTAAAGATGTAAAAGATGTTAATAATTGTAACAATTGTGTGAATGGCTGCTTACCAGAGGCAATAGACTGTTGCTCCCAAGTAACCTTATAAAACTATTATTGAGTACATTAACACATTTACACCCCACATAGAACAATAAGCACCTTTTTGTGTAATTCTGCTTCTTATCTTCAGACTGTGACTTCTCTGTGTCATGCTGCTATATCTATATATCTATAACCTCTTTTCTTTAATATACATTCTTTTAGCTTTTAAGTTGTACTTTACCAATCTATTTAAACAGAGCAGAAGTGTATTTGAACAGCTCTCCAAATCAATCACTAGAAAAATGACCGCTTTCCTTTGTTTCCTCTATAGGAGGTACTTTACACAAGAGAATAAGGAATGTAAAGCACAGCTGACTGCATCAATCATATAATTATCCCTTGAACCCACGTTTCTTTCTGCCTAATGAAAAATGGATCATCAAAAGTGGTATGTTATTGTATAAGGATAATCAGCTCAATTTAAATTGCTTGTCTTTAGGCAAGGCCGGTATTTTTAAGGTTCAGGTCTACCACTGTTGTGGTGAGACATCTGTGTGGGTTGGAATCTAATTTTAAACAAATAAGCATTTAAAGTCTGTCTTAATAGCTTTAGTTTCAAGACTAAAAAAAGTAGCTTTGTCTATGTCCAACTGTAAATGTGGAGGCATTCAGATTATTGACCAGATTCTCTACAGATGCATGGTCAAGATTATAAAAACATTATCATTTTACATAAGTAACATAACTCTTTTTTACTGTACAAAATTAACAAGCCTGTATTCACAGAGATTGTGAGACTCACACTATTCCTTTAAATGGCTTCTTAAAGCTATAGGCTCAACTGGTAGAAGTTCTATGTTGTTTTATGAACATTTTCTCTAAGCATTAGATCACTTTTTTATTATAGGAAAGTCCCCAATGTTTAAAGGGACACTCAAGCTAAAATAAACTTTTAGGATTCAGAAAGATCATGCAGTTTTAAGACACTTTCCAATTCACTTCCATTATCAAATTTTGCACAGTCTTTTTATATTCACATTTTCTGGGGAACAAGATCCTACTGGGCATGTGAACAACCTCACAGGGTATACATATACTAGTCTGTAATTGGCTGTCTATAACATGATACAGGGGGCCGGAACATGAGAGAAAAAATAAATTTGTCAGAAAGAAAATCTGCTGCTTATTATTTAAAATCAGAGTAGGTATTATTGCATTGTCTTTTTATTATGTACTTGTTAATTATGCAAATTTACTGCATTGATTAGTCCTCTAACAGTATTTTTTGCAAAAATACTTAAAAGTAAAGAAAAGTCAAAATGATACTATAATTTACTTCTATTATCAATTTTGCTTAGTTCTCTTGGTATCCTTGTGCTGACAAGACTGTATAGCTATCGGACTGAAAGCCTTAAAGGAACAGTAAAGTAAAAATTACACTTTAAAGGGACACTGAACCCAAATTTTTTCTTTCGCAATTCAGATAGAGCATGACATTTTAAGCAACCTTCTAATTTACTCCTATTATCAATTTTTTTTCAGTCTCTTGGTATCTTTATTTGAAATGGAAGAATGTAAGTTTAGATGCCGGCCCATTTTTGGTGAACAACCTGGGTTGTTCTTGCTGATTGGTGGATAAATTCATCCACCAATAAAAAAGTGCTGTCTAGAGGTCTGAACCAAAAAAAAAGCTTGGATGCATTCTTTTTCAAATAAAGATAACAAGAGAATGAAGAAAAATTGATAATAGGAGTAAATTAGAAAGTTGCTTAAAATAACATGCTCTATCTGAATCACAAAATAAAACATTTGGGTTCAGTGTCCCTTTAATGAATTAAGCATACAGTTTTAAACAACTTTTTAGTTTACTTCTTTTTTCAATTTTGCTTTGTTTTATTGGTATCCTTTGTAAAACTGCAATCCTAGGTGAGTTCAGGTGTGTGCCTATAGCTATCAGGCAGCAGTGTCTGCAACATTGTTTATTGCAGTGTTATACAATGTTGCAAATACTGCTGCCATAGACTGCTAAAGACATGTGAATGCTCTTAAGCTTCTATCAGCCTACTCAGGTTTATGCTACAACAAAGGATAACAAGAGAACAACGCAAATGTGATAATAAAAGTAAATTGGAAAGTTCTTTAAAAATGCAAGTTCTAGCTGAATCATGAATGTTTAATTCTGACTTTATTATCCCTTTAAAATCCACTGCAATAATTGTATCGTAATAAAAATAACAAGAAAACAAAAGGAATAAAAAAAAAAAAAAGAAGTAAGAAGTAACAGGAGGTCAGGAGCGGTCTTCCCAGATGTGGCGGTCTTCCCAGATGTGCGCGGTGCGAAGGCCCGGAGCGGTCTTCCCAGATGTGCGCGGTGCGAAGGCCCGGAGCGGTCTTCCCAGATGTGGTGATCCTCGGCAAAGGAGTGGAGGTTCCTCTTCATGCAATCGTCCGCAGCACACTGAAGATTGAATTCAAGGTACCCCATATTTATTGGTGTACCTTGCATTCTTATTGGCTGAAATTTTCAAAATCAGCCAATAGGATGAGAGCTACTGAAATCTTATTGGCTGATTTGAACAGTCAATAGGATCTCAGTAGCTCTAATCCTATTGGCTGTTTTGAAAAATTCCGCCAATAGGAATGCAAGCAACCCTAATTGATTGTGGTACCTTGCATTAAATATTCAGTATACGATGGACATTGAATGAAGAAGAGCCTCCATGCCGCCGAGGACCACCTCCGCCGCAAGGGCCGCCACCGAGAACCGCCGACGCTGCCACAGATGACCACCGCCGAGGATCGTCACATATAGAAAGACCGCTCCTCCGCTCCGCATCGCCGTGGGTGAAGATGATGGACCCACCTGGAAAAAGACCTCCGTCGGACTTCTGAAACCGTGAGTACCTATTTGGGTCTTTAGTGTTAGGTTTTTTTTGTTTTGTTTTTGGGGGGTCTAGGTTTTTTTTTTATTTTGGGGGATTTGGTGGGTGGGGGTTTTACTGTTAGGGGGGACTTTATTTTTAATGTAAAAGTGCTAATTTCTTTAGGGCAATGCCCTACAAAAAGCACTTTTAAGGGATATTGGTAGTTTATTCTTAGATTGGGGGTGTTTTTATTTTGGGGGGGCTGTTTTATTTTCATAGAGATTAGGTTTAATTTTTTTATTTTGGATAGTGTTTATTTTTTTCTGTATTTTTATTTTTTGTAACTTGGGGGTTACATTTTTCACACAGACTGCCCTCTGGGCAGACTTATCAATTAGTGTAATATAATGTGATTTCACTACACAAATGTGCATAATGTAGTTTATATACAAGCATTTTAGGGGGTAATTTTATATTTTTATACTGGAACTTCTTTTGGCTAAGGATTAAAAAAAAACAGTACAGTACTTGAGATTGTTTACACTTTACAGTTGGTGGTTTACTCAACTCTAAAAACGTCATCCCTACAGATTCACAAACAGTCCTGAGGCTGTCACAGATAAATAACATTAATACAAGAAGGTATTGTACAACTAGACTCTGAAGACTGTTATAACCATGACATTCTGGATCATAAAATTTTTTTTATTTTCAATATAATGCCAGCAGGGCTAAATGACAGGAAAAAAAAGTCCTTCCTAGATAAGAAAATTCTCAATGCCTTGAACATCAAGGACAACTGATAAATGGTTTTACAATTCTAAAAGGAAGTTTCTATGTGGAAAGTGCAGTTAATTTTCATTGTACTTATAAAGGAGCTTTTCATTTCATACTGCATGACCTATTTACAAAACAATATAAACTGATTTTTAGATAAAAAAAAAAAATCATGATGTAAAATGTGGAATATCGCTGCCACTTCGATTCCCCCCCCCTTGCAAATAGAACATTAAATAAAAATGATACCTCTACATTTTATTTCTGATTATAAGAGTTCTTAATGCATGGTCATAAAAGAGCATATTGCATCATGCATATTTTGTGTTTTTCATCTTTTTTTTAGTAAAATATTATATGTAATATAAGGATGCATTATAGTCAGATGCTACTTTTATATAACATTGAGATGCAAGTGATGATAAACTGTGATTAACCCTTTGTTTAAAAATAAATTATTAAAAAATGAATCAAGCGGAACCACAACTAGCTCACCGCTCACAATAAAATAAAAACACTTTGATAATTATTAAATAGTTCCCATTTTATTATTTTGAACCTCATTTATTTTAGAGCTTACAACAAATGGTAAAATTATAAAATCGACTGAGAATCAGTTATCAAATTAGACATTACTGTACCTTTTGTGAAGATTTTCTAGATCTCCACTCAGAATAAATGGATTCTTTGTCAAAAATGATCCAAGTTGATTGTCTTCTAAGCCAACATCTTTTAAGAATAAGAGGATTTTGCTAACATCTCTTTCAAAATCAAGCCTTAGCAATAAATTTCCTACATTTGGACGTTTTTCCACCTTGGACAAATCCACGCCTAGAAAAAAATATTAAAACATTTGGTATGTTTCTATATTATTTTGACTTTTTTTTCCCACAAGAACACGTAGAAGAAAACCGTAATTTAAATATTTTTTTATAAGTAATGAGGTAATTTTCCGCCTCGCTCTAGTCATGGGTGCTACCATTTTGAGGCTTTAACTGCATACCAATGTTGATGTGTTTACAGATGTGCAGCAACTCTCCTTCAGATACCTGTAGAATAACTCAGAACAGTGACTTCCAGGTAACCAGGTTACAAAAACAAAATTTATGCTTACCTGATAAATTTATTTATTTCCGGGCATGGAGAGTCCACAACGTCATTCCAATTACTAGTGGGATATTCAACTCCTGGCCAGCAGGAGGAGGAAAAGAGCACCCCAGCAAAGCTGTTAAGTGTAACTTCCCTTACTCATAATCCCCAGTCATTCAGCCGAAGGAAAATGGAAAAAGAAGAAACACAAGGGTAAAGAGATGCCTGAAGTTTATTAAAAAAACTGCCGAATTATAATTTTAAAAAGAGGGCGGGGTCGTGGACTCTCCATGCCCGGAAAGAAAGAAATTTATCAGGTAAGCATACATTTTGTTTTCTTTCCTATGGCATGGAAAGTCCACAACGTCATTCAAATTACTAGTGGGAGCCAATACCCAAGCTAGAGGACACGGAATGAAAAGGGAAGGAGAACAAGGCAGGAAGACCTAAACAGAAGGCACCACCGCTTGAAGAACCTTTCTCCATAAAGAGGCCTCAGCTAAGGCAAAAGTATCAAATTTATAGAATTTGGAAAAAGTATGCAAAGAGGACCATGTAGCCGCCTTTCAAATCTGTTCCACAGAAGCTTCATTTTTGAAAGCCCAGGATGAGGAGACAGCCCTAGTGGAATGAGCCAGGGGAAAAGGGTAATATAAGTAGCCTTCTGACCCTTACACTTTCCAGAGAAAACCACATACAGGGCAGAAGATTGCCGAAAATCTTTAGTAGCTTGTAGGTAAAATTTTAGAGCATGCACAACATCCAAGTTATGCAAAAGACGTTCCTTATGAGAAGAAGGATTAGGACAAAATGAAGGAACAACAATTTCCTGATTAATGTTTTGATCCAACACTTCCTTAGGGAGAAAACCCAATTTAGTACAAAGGACTGGCTTATCTGCATGAAAAACAAGGTAAGGGGAATCACACTGCAGAGCTGAAGGCTCAGAAACTCTGCGAGCGGAAGAACTAGCAAGAAGAAACAAAACATTCCAAGATAACAATTTTATATCAACAACATGCATTGGCTCAAACGAAGCCTGTTGAAAAACATTAAGATCAAGATTAAGGCTCCAAGTAGTAGCAACAGGTTTAAACAGAGGCCTGATTCTGACCAGGACCTGAACAAAAGCTTGAACATCTGGCAAATCTGCCAGACGTTTGTGGAAAATAATAGCCAGTGGAGAAATCTGAAGCTTCAGAGTACTGACTGACAAACCTTTCTCCAGGCCATCCTGAAGAAAAGATAAAATATGGGGAATCCTCACCCAGCTCCAGGAGAAACCTGTGAGGCCATGCAGGAGCTATTAGAATTACTGATGCTCTCTCCTGTTTGATATGAGCAATGACTTGTGGAAGGAGAGCAAACGGAGGAAACAGGTATGCCAGAGAGAAGATCCAAGGAACTGCTAGAGCATCTATGAGAGCGGCCTGAGGATCTCTTGACCTTGAACAGTACTTTGGAACCTTGGCGTTTTGATGAGACACCATCAAATTCAACTCTGGAACCCCCCACCTTAGAGTTATCAATTGAAAACCTCTGGGTGGAGAGCCCACTCCCCGGAAAGAAAATCTGTCTGCTCAGAAAAACCACCTCCCAGGTGTCCACCCCTGGGATGCGGAAGGCAGAGAGGAGACAATCTGGAGAATGTGAGTCACCTCCTTCATTGCTAAGTAACTCCAAGTTCCTCCCTGGTGACTGAAGTAAGCCACCGAGGAGATATTGTCTGATTGAAATCTGATAAACCGGACTAAAGCTAGTTCAGGCCAGGTTCATGAGGAATTGTAAATTGCCCTCAATGCCAAGATGTTTATGGGAATAAAAGACTCCTCTTGAGTCCAAAGACCCTGAGCCTTTAAAGAACCCCAAACTGCTCCCCAGCCTGAAAGGCTTGCGTGGTTACAATCACCCAGGATGGTCTTAGGAAGCATGTACCCTGAGACAGATGGTCCTGTGAAAACCACCAACATAGAGAGACTCTAGTTAGGGGAACCAGAGCTATCCTCTGCGGTAGGTCTGAGTGGTCTCCGTTCCATTGTCTGAGCATGCATAACTGTAGGAGCCTAAGATGGAACCGAGCAAACTGAATGATGTCCATGGAAGCAACCATCAGACAAATTACTTCCATACACTGAGCCACAGATGGACAGGTTGAGGACTGAAGTAACAAGCAGGAAGTCAGAAGTTTAAGCCTCTGACTGAGCCATCATTTGCTTTGGAGACCTAGAAGTCTATGAGAAAATTAAAGTCTCCCAGAAGTCGAACTTGGGAAGGGGATACAATACTGTCATGCCCCCATGGGGTCTTGAACTCTGGACTCTCATGTTGTATCCCAGTGACTTTTCAATGAGCCACCAGAGGGCTTTGGATTTTCTGACCTTCATCAGCAAAATCTTTGTAGACCGAGAATCTATAATCGTTCTTAAGAAACACACCCTGGTGTCTGGCACCAGGGAACTTTTCTCCAGATTCACTTTCCACCCGTGGGAACGTAGAATAGACAATAACATCTTACAAAAAGAAAAGAAGGCACCTGAACCAAGATATAGTCCAGGATAGATGCCACCGTAATTCCTTAACTAGTGCCAGAAGAGCCCCATCGAACCCCCATAAGATTCAAGGAGTAGAGGCTAAGTCCAAAATTTAGTAATCATCTACAGTAGGAAAGAGACAAAAAAAAAAAAAAGGTTAAGAATCCCTAGAGCATATATTTAAAATGTATTGAGCAAATTAAACAATTATGATGCTTATTACAATAACAGTATATATCTATACTGAATCGTAATGAATCAAGATAGAGATAAATCAAGTAAATGCTGATAATCCCTAAACCCATACTATAAATGAGATAGTCATAATGACTCACTTATATACTATAGCCTACTTTACGAAGACTTCCCCTAAATGCCATAGCATTGCTAAATACACAGCTGTAAGGATAGCTAGTGTTAAAACAGAAATCCAGCTGGTAGATTGGAGACTTACCCACTGAATCACAAGTGGTTAGATTAATAACAATCTCCCGTATATATATTTTTCTACTGCAGAAAAAAAATAAAAAAAATAAAAACACGAACATGGATAATCCCTAAAACACACACACACATATATATACATATATATATATATATATATATATATATATATATATATATATATATATATATATATATATATATATATATATATATATATATATATATATATATATATTATGTTCAACAGGAAATATAAGCCGACAAAAGACTTATAACAATATCCAGAAGATATTTCCATGGTAGGAGGAAAATAAATCATGTAAATATTAAGATTCCCCTACTTATGTCTTAAATATGCACAGCAGACACAAGATAAGATAAATAGAAAAGCTATTTCCAAAATGGCGCCAACAGAAATGTATGTCCGCAAAAGCGGATCTCACTTACTTATGTAGACAAGGTTGGAACAAAAAGAAACACAATTATTCTGTATAGAGCTCAACACTCACAGCTCTGAAAACAAAAACAGACTATATGCCTCCTATCCAGAAGAGCGAACGCTCACGGCTCCTCCACAGCATAGCTGACTAGCTGCGCCATAGTATCTGCCCACAATGGCGATCTTCTAATAGGAGGATAAAGGTACATAGCCGCATATAATAAAATAGAGCTGACACAACAGCTCAACCTTAGTGCACCAGCAAGACCCCTATAAATTATTAACTCGATAACAGATAAGGGGAGAAACCCTTCAAATGTGGTCATCGCTATCTAGCATCTTACTAATAAAGAAGTATGCATTAGCCAGCACCATGTTATGCAAGTGCCATAACGGAGTGCTGCGTCAGGAGCTTAATATGGGACTTGAAGGTTCATGGGGAAAAACTTTCAGTCAGTGTATTGGCACTCATTGAGACTGCCTAAAATAGCACTGATCCCAGAGAATATCTTCTAAAAAAGGGCGGCGGTATTCTCCTCTCATCTAGTTGGAGAAGCCGCCGCAGCATCAGATAATGGCGTTCATCGATGTTATAAAAATATAAGCATAACACAGTCAGTGGTAGCCTCCTCTACTGAAGCCGGAGTAACATACCAGCTAAAGGAGCTAGAGTGTAGATGCTCCATTATAAAAGTCAACACAAATAAATAAAAGCCTCAACTCCCTGTGTAATTTTTAACTGAAAACAAACCTATGAGAGTAGTTGAGTTATGTCAGAGGGAAACACCCAATAATGAGTGAACCAGAGCCTGTTTAAGGAGATGCCGGTAGATCCAAGTTGCTAAAATAACCGATATCCCAAACCTGGGATATAACTAAGGTTTCCAGACCCATCTAAGAGGGCAATGGAGGTGCCAGTTGGTCACCCTTCAAAGTCCTCCCTTTCCCTGATGACAGTAACAGTTATACCTGCCAAGGGAAGGGTTTAAATAAGGATATAAACAGACTTACCCTCCAGGATCTTCTGCTGTGGAGCAAACACAGCACTTCCCAGTCTGTCAGCCTCAATCGACCGCTGGCAGGGACATGAAGAGAAAAGACAAAAAAAGAGTAACCAACCTTGGTTTTCTATATAGGGGTAGCATAAATGTTAGAAGTAAAGCAAAGACTACCTCACAGCCTTCTAACTGCTAAAAGCCACCACTACTTACTAAAGAGATTGACGTAGACACAGCATAGACCCTAATCCTTGATTGCAGGGAAAAGTACCCATAAAAGGATTCAATTCTTCAGACACCAACTTCGCACATCCTCCATTGACAGAGGCAAAGAGAATGACTGGGGATTATGGGTAAGGGAAGTTACACTTAACAGCTTCGCTGGGGTGCTCTTTGCCTCCTCCTGCTGGCCAGGCGTTGAATGTCCCACTAGTAATTGGAATGGCGTAATGGACTCTCCATGCCATAGGATAGAACTGGTGGCACCCATTATTACAGAGAGGTGCATGAAATGTATTCAGTTCTTAATGTCCATTAGGTAAAGTAGAATTCTAGTACAGGTGCATACTTATTATTTTTAATTGAAAAGGTCCTTCTCAAAGAGCAAGTTTTCTCTGTGAAAAAAATCACAAAAAGACAAAAGGTGCCTCCTGGTGTAATACAGTTGGTGAAAGATTTGTTAGGTTATCAAAAAGGTCCTCACAAGTGGAGCAGCACTCAATTGTGCTAAATCAAACAGACTGGGATTTCACAGTGTCTCAGCTCACTGACACTGCAAGGAAACTGGTTTCTCCAACGTCTTGCCGGACTGACAGAGCTCAGACTCTCACAAAGAGGTTTACATAAAACCAAATTTTATTAATAAAATAAAAATCTCAGTGTCTCATGACACTAGATATTAAAAGAACAAGCAACACGTTTCTCAGACTGCTGTCTGTTTCATCAGCCTGACAAATATAAGATAAAGCATGTATATGTACACAATGTGATAAAGTAATGAGATATGATTATACCTACATGCTCCACCCATTTTATTAGGTTGTTACTTCGAAACACAAAATCAGCTGTTTTATACACATAAATAAACCTTAATTCTCATACATTTTATACTCTGCAGTTGGTAAAAAAGTAATTGGAAACACATTAATGGAAAAACTATTTTACAGTATATTGTCCCTTTAAAATACTCTACTGCCTACATGAAATGTGGTAATCCTAAATGGGATCAAACTCAGAAGAAGTTCAAACCTAGACTTGGAAAAAAAAAGCCATAATGTTTCAATAAAGTAAAATAAATTGAAGGGAAAAAATATATCTCATATCACTTCCTAGTCCTGTAAAACTATTCATACAAAAACAAATATATGGGTAGCACATTTCCTTCTAAAAACAAAAGCTGAAATAACTTACAAAAAAAAAAAAAAAGTCCACCAATAAAAAAAGACTGGGAAACGCTCCGATTCTGATAGTGATTACATGCACAGAATACAGGGCATATGGGTAATCAAGGGTAATCAAGAGATCACTGCAGTAAGAAAAATACACAGGAAAATAAACATTTGTATAACTGGGTATAAAAAACAAAATGTATGCTTACCTGATAAATGTATTTCTTTCCAGGCATGGAGAGTCGATGAATCATTTAAATTACTAGTGGGATATTTACCTCCTAGCCAGCAGAAGGAGGCAAAGAGCACACTAGCAGAGCTATTGTCACTTCCATTACCCAAAACCCCCAGTCATTCGGCCGACGGGAAACTGAAAAAGAAGATAACACAAGGGTATAGAGGTGCCTGATGTTTTTACAAAAAAACTGTCGTCTGAATTTAAATAAAGGGCGGGTCGGGTAAGCATAAATTTTGTTTTCTTTCCTATGGCATGGAGAGTCCACAAATCATTCCAATTACAAGTGGGAACCAATACCCAAGCTAGAGGACACAGAATGAAAGGGAGGGAGAACAAGACAATCGGACCTAAACCGAAGGCACCACTGCTTGAAGAACCTTCCTCCCAAAAGAAGCCTCAGCCGAGGCAAAAGTATAACATTTTTAGAAATTGGAAAAGGTATGCAATGAGGACCATGTGGCCGCCTTGCAAATTTGCTCCACAGAAAGCCCAGGAGGATGAAACGGCTCTAGTGGAATGAGACGTAATTCTCTCAGGAGGCTGTTGTCCAGCTGTCTCCTAAGCTTAAAGGATAACACTTCTCAGCCAGAGAGAAAGAGGGGTAGACATGGCCTTCTGGCCCTTACGTTTACCAGAGAAAAATCACAAACAAAGCAGAAGACTGCTGAAAATCCTTAGTGGCTTGAAGGTAAAATTTTACAGCACACACAACATTCAAGCTATGCAAAAGACGTTCCTTCTGTGAAGAAGTATTGGGACAAAAAGAAGGAACAACAATTTCCTGATTAATATTGTGATCCGACACCAACTTAGGAAGAAATCCCAGCTTAGTGCGGAGGACCGCCTTATCAGCATGAAAAACAAGGTAAGGGGAATCACACTGCAGAGCCGAAGGTTTGGAAACTCTGCGAGAAGAAGAAATAGCAACAAGAAACAAAACCTTCCAAGATAACAATTTAATATCAACCGAATGCATCGGCTCAAATGGAGCCTGCTAAAAAACCCTAAGAACAAGATTAAGGCTCTATGGAGGAGGAACAGGTTTAAACACAGGCTTGATCCTGACCAGGGCCTGAACAAAAGATTGGACATCTGTCAAATCTGCCAGACGTTTGTGCAAAATAATAGACATTACAGAAATCTGACCCTTCAGAGTACTGACTGACAAACCCTTCTCCAGGCCCTCATGAAGAAAAGCCAAAATTCGAGGAACCCTTACACTGCTCCAAAAGAAACCCTCCGAATCACACCAATAAAAAGGTATTTACGCCATACCTTATGGTAGATTCTGCGAGTAACAGATTTACGAGCCTGAAGCATGGTATCAATGACCTTTTCAGAGAATACACGTCTAACCAAAATTAGACGTTCAATTTCCACGCAGACAGCTCCAGAGAATCTAGATTTGGATGAAGGAAGGGACCCTGAAGTAGAAGGTCCTTCCTCAGAGGTAACCTCCAAGGTGGAAGAGATGACATCTTTACCAGATCTGTGAACCAGATCCTGCGAGGCCATGTCGGAGCTATTAGAATCACAGACACTCTCTCCTGCTTGATACAAGCAATTACTCGTGGAAGGAGAACAAACGGAGGAAACAGGTAAGCTATATTGAAGTTCCAAGGAACCTGCAGAGCGTTTATCAGAAAGGCTTGAGGATCTCTTGACCTTGAACCGTACTTTGGAAGCTTGGTGTTTTGACGAGACGCAATCAAATCTGACTCCAGAACCCCCCACCTGAGGGTTATCATTGTGAAAACCTCTGGGTGGAGAGCCCACTCTCTGGGATGAAAGGACTGTCTGCTCAAAAAATCCGCTTCCCAGTTGTCTACCCCTGGGATATGGATGGCAGAGAGATGGCAATCGTGAGACTATGCCCACTGGAGAATGCGAGTCACCTCCTTCATTGCTAAGGAACTCTGAGTTCCTTCCTGGTGGTTGATGTAAGCCACCGAGGTGATGTTGTCCAACTGGAATCTGATAAACCGGACCAAGGCTAGTTGAGGCCAAGCTGTCAAGGCATTGAAGATTGCTCTCAACTCTAAGATGTTTATGGGAAAAGAAGACTCCTCCTGAGTCCACAGACCCTGTGCTTTTAAGGAGCCCCAAACTGCTCCCCAGCCTAACAGACTGGCATCCGTGGTCACAATCACCCTGGAAGGTCTCAGGAAGCATTTGCCCCGAGACAGATGTTCCTGCGAAATCCACCACAAGAGAGAGTCTCATGTTAGCGTATCCAAAGCTATCCTCTGCGAGAAATCCGAATGGTCCCTGTTCCATTGACTAAACATGCATAGTTGCAGAGGTCTCAGATGGAACCAAGCAAAAGGAATGATGTCCATGGAGGCAACCATCAGACCAATCACCTCCATGCATTGAGCCACTGATGGACGATAAGCAGACTGAAGAGAAAGGCACAAAGCAAGAAGTTTTGATTTTCTGGCGTCCGCAGAAAATTCTTCATGGACAGGGAACATATAATTTTTCCTAAGAAACACACCCTTGTATCTGGTACAATGGTACAAGGGAATTCTTTTCCAGATTCACTTTCCACCCGTGGGAACGTAGAATAGACAACAACATCTCTGTATGAGATCTTGCTAGATGAAAAGATGACACTTGAACCAAGATGTCGTCTAGGTAAGGTGCCACAGCAATTCCCTGAGACCTGACCACTGCCAGAAGAGCCCCTAGAACCTTTGTGAAATTTCTGGGAGCTGTAGCAAGGCCAAAAGGAAGAGCAACAAACTGGAAATGTTTGTCCAGAAAAGCAAACCTCAGATACTGGTAATGATCCCTGTGAATGGGAACATGAAGATACGCGTCCTTCAGATCTATTGTCGTCATGAACTGACCCTCTTGTACCAAAGGAAGAATGGAACGGATGGTCTCCATTTTGAAGAACAGAATCCTGAGGAATTGGTTGAAACACTTTAGGTCCAGGATGAGACGGAAAGTGCCCTCCTTTTTGGAACAACAAACAGATTTGAATAGAATCCTAGACCCTGTTCCTCTAGGGGAAATGGAACAATCACTCCCAGGGAGGATAGGTCCTTTATGCAGTTTAAGAAGGCCTCTGTCTTTATCTGGTCTACAGATAACCTTGGCAGGAGGAATCTGCCCCAGGGAGAACAAGATTTGAATCCTATTCTGTAACCGTGGGACACTATGTCTAAGGCCCAAGGATCTGGGACATTGCGCATCCAAGCCTGCCGAAAAAGAGAGCCGGCCCCCCAATTGAGCCAATACAGGATCGGGGGCGGTCCCTTCATGCTGATTAAAAATCAGCGGAAGGCTTATTGGCTTGATTTCCTTTATTCCAAGGCTGACTGTACCTACAAGAAGACTTGGATTGTTCCGACTTGGAAGAAGAGGAGGAGGAAGACTTTTGTCCCTTAAAGTTATGAAAGGAACGACAATTTGAATTCTGGCGACCCTTAGGTCTATTCTTTTTATCCTGAGGTAGGAAAGGGGCCTTTCCACCTATATTTTCGGAAATTATTTCAGCCAGACCTGGACCAAACAAGGTTTTACCCTTATAAGGCAAAAATTAAAGCTTGAACTTGTATGTGACACCTGCAGACCAAGATTTTAACCACAGAGCTCTGCAAGCTAAATAAGTGTAACCAGAAATCTTAGCTCCCAGTCTAAGAACTTTCATATTGGCATCACAAATAAAGGTATTGGCTAGCTTGAGAACATTGATCCTATCTTGGATCTCCTCTATAGTAGTCTCTTCTGAGATTCAATTAGATAAGTAATTGCACCAATAAGATGCTGCCCCTGCAACTGTAGCAATATTAGCAAGAGGCTGCCACTGTAATCCTTGATGAATGTACATTTTATTCAAAAAAGCCTCAAGCTTTTTATCCATGAAAGAACAACTATCTTCAATAGGAATAGTAGTTCTCTTGGCAAGAGTAGAGATAGCTCCCTCTACCTTGGGCACTGTGTGCCTCGAGTCACGAATAGAGTCAGCAACAGGAAACATCTTTTTAAAAACAAGGGAATGGGAAAAAGGAATCCCTGGTTTATCCCATTCCTGAGTTAAGATATTGTAACATATGCCTGCCTGATATCACTGTCCCTTTAAGACTGCCTTCCCTGCTACTAACAATCATAGGCCTAGATTTAGAGTTCGGCGGTAGCCGTCAAAACCAGCGTTAGAGGCTCCTAACGCTGGTTTTGGGCGCCCGCTGGTATTTGGAGTCAGTGATTAAAGGGTCTAACGCTCACTTTTCAGCCGCGACTTTTCCATACCGCAGATCCCCCTACGCCATTTGCGTAGCCTATCTTTTCAATGGGATCTTTCTAACGCTGGTATTTAGAGTCGTTTCTGCAGTGAGCGTTAGAGCTCTAACGACAAGATTCCAGCCGCCTGAAAATAGCAGGAGTTAAGAGCTTTCTGGCTAACGCCGGTTTATAAAGCTCTTAACTACTGTACCCTAAAGTACACTAACACCCATAAACTACCTATGTACCCCTAAACCGAGCTCCCCCCACACCGCCGCCACTCGATTAAAATTTTTAACCCCTAATCTGCCGACCGCCACCTACGTTATACTTATGTACCCCTAATCTGCTGCCCCTAACCCCGCCGACCCCTGTATTATATTTATTCACCCCTAACCTGCCCCCCACAACGTCGCCGCCAGCTACTTACAATAATTAACCCCTAATCTTCCGACCGCAAATCGCCGCCACCTACGTTATCCCTATGTACCCCTAATCTGCTGCCCCTAACACCGCCGACCCCTATATTATATTTATTAACCCCTAATCTGCCCCCCTCAACGTCGCCGACACCTGCCTACACTTATTAACCCCTAATCTGCCGAGCGGACCTGAGCGCTACTATAATAAAGTTATTAACCCCTAATCCGCCTCACTAACCCGATCATAAATAGTATTAACCCCTAATCTGCCCTCCCTAACATCGCCGACACCTACCTTCAATTATTAACCCCTAAACTTCAGATCGGAGCTCACCGCTATTCTAATAAATGGATTAACCCCTAAAGCTAAGTCTAACCCTAACACTAACACCCCCCTAAGTTAAATATAATTTTTATCTAACGAAATTAATTAACTCTTATTAAATAAATTATTCCTATTTAAAGCTAAATACTTACCTGTAAAATAAATCCTAATATAGCTACAATATAAATTATAATTATATTATAGCTATTTTAGGATTAATATTTATTTTACAGGCAACTTTGTAATTATTTTAACCAGGTACAATAGCTATTAAATAGTTAAGAACTATTTAATAGTTACCTAGTTAAAATAATAACAAATTTACCTGTAAAATAAATCCTAACCTAAGTTATAATTAAACCTAACACTACCCTATCAATAAAATAATTAAATAAACTACCTACAATTACCTACAATTAACCTAACACTACACTATCAATAAATAAATTAAACACAATTGCTACAAATAAATACAATTAAATAAACTAGCTAAAGTACAAAAAATAAAAAAGAACTAAGTTACAGAAAATAAAAAAATATTTACAAACATAAGAAAAATATTACAACAATTTTAAACTAATTACACCTACTCTAAGCCCCCTAATAAAATAACAAAGCCCCCCAAAATAAAAAATTCCCTACCCTATTCTAAATTAAAAAAGTTACAAGCTCTTTTACCTTACCAGCCCTGAACAGGGCCCTTTGCGGGGCATGCCCCAAGAATTTCAGCTCTTTTGCCTGTAAAAGAATAAATACAATACCCCCCCCCCCAACATTACAACCCACCACCCACATACCCCTAATCTAACCCAAACCCCCCTTAAATAAACCTAACACTAAGCCCCTGAAGATCTTCCTACCTTGTCTTCACCATCCAGGTATCACCGATCCGTCCTGGCTCCAAGATCTTCATCCAACCCAAGCGGGGGTTGGCGATCCATAATCCGGTCCAGAAGAGGCTCCAAAGTCTTCCTCCTATCCGGCAAGAAGAGGACATCCGGACCGGCAAACATCTTCTCCAAGCGGCATCTTCGATCTTCTTCCATCCGGTGCGGAGCGGGTCCATCTTGAAGCAGGCGACGCGGATCCATCCTCTTCTTCCGATGTCTCCCGACTAATGACGGTTCCTTTAAGGGACGTCATCCAAGATGGCGTCCCTCGAATTCCGATTGGCTGATAGGATTCTATCAGCCAATCGGAATTAAGGTAGGAATTTTCTGATTGGCTGATGGAATCAGCCAATCAGAATCAAGTTCAATCCGATTGGCTGATCCAATCAGCCAATCAGATTGAGCTCGCATTCTATTGGCTGTTCCGATCAGCCAATAGAATGCGAGCTCAATCTGATTGGCTGATGGGATCGGCCAATCGGATTGAACTTGATTCTGATTGGCTGATTCCATCAGCCAATCAGAAAATTCCTACCTTAATTCCGATTGGCTGATAGAATCCTATCAGCCAATCGGAATTCGAGGGACGCCATCTTGGATGACGTCCCTTAAAGGAACCGTCATTAGTCGGGAGACATCGGAAGAAGAGGATGGATCCGCGTCGCCTGCTTCAAGATGGACCCGCTCCGCACCGGATGGAAGAAGATCGAAGATGCCGCTTGGAGAAGATGTTTGCCGGTCCGGATGTCCTCTTCTTGCCGGATAGGAGGAAGACTTTGTAGCCTCTTCTGGACCGGATTATGGATCGCCAACCCCCGCTTGGGTTGGATGAAGATCTTGGAGCCAGGACGGATCGGTGATACCTGGATGGTGAAGACAAGGTAGGAAGATCTTCAGGGGCTTAGTGTTAGGTTTATTTAAGGGGGGTTTGGGTTAGATTAGGGGTATGTGGGTGGTGGGTTGTAATGTTGGGGGGGGGGGGGTATTGTATTTATTCTTTTACAGGCAAAAGAGCTGAAATTCTTGGGGCATGCCCCGCAAAGGGCCCTGTTCAGGGCTGGTAAGGTAAAAGAGCTTGTAACTTTTTTAATTTAGAATAGGGTAGGGAATTTTTTATTTTGGGGGGCTTTGTTATTTTATTAGGGGGCTTAGAGTAGGTGTAATTAGTTTAAAATTGTTGTAATATTTTTCTTATGTTTGTAAATATTTTTTTATTTTCTGTAACTTAGTTCTTTTTTATTTTTTGTACTTTAGCTAGTTTATTTAATTGTATTTATTTGTAGCAATTGTGTTTAATTTATTTATTGATAGTGTAGTGTTAGGTTAATTGTAGGTAATTGTAGGTAGTTTATTTAATTATTTTATTGATAGGGTAGTGTTAGGTTTAATTATAACTTAGGTTAGGATTTATTTTACAGGTAAATTTGTTATTATTTTAACTAGGTAACTATTAAATAGTTAATAACTATTTAATAGCTATTGTACCTGGTTAAAATAATTACAAAGTTGCCTGTAAAATAAATATTAATCCTAAAATAGCTATAATATAATTATAATTTATATTGTAGCTATATTAGGATTTATTTTACAGGTAAGTATTTAGCTTTAAATAGGAATAAGTTATTTAATAAGAGTTAATTCATTTCGTTAGATGTAAATTATATTTAACTTAGGGGGGTGTTAGTGTTAGGGTTAGACTTAGCTTTAGGGGTTAATACATTTATTAGAATAGCGGTGAGCTCCGATCGGAAGTTTAGGGGTTAATAATTGAAGGTAGGTGTCGGCGATGTTAGGGAGGGCAGATTAGGGGTTAATACTATTTATGATAGGGTTAGTGAGGCGGATTAGGGGTTAATAACTTTATTATAGTAGCGCTCAGGTCCGCTCGGCAGATTAGGGGTTAATAAGTGTAGGTAGGTGTCGGCGACGTTGTGGGGGGCAGATTAGGGGTTAATAAATATAACATAGGGGTCGGCGATGTTAGGGCAGCAGATTAGGGGTACATAGGGATAACGTAGGTGGCGGCGTTTTACGGAGCGGCAGATTAGGGGTTAAAAAAAATATGCAGGGGTCAGCGATAGCGGGGGCGGCAGATTAGGGGTTAATAAGTGTAAGATTAGGGGTGTTTAGACTCGGGGTACATGTTAGGGTGTTAGGTGCAGACGTAGGAAGTGTTTCCCCATAGGAATCAATGGGGCTGCGTTAGGAGCTGAACGCTGCTTTTTTGCAGGTGTTAGGTTTTTTTTCAGCTCAAACAGTCCCATTGTTTCCTATGGGAGAATCGTGCACGAGCACGTTTTTGAGGCCGGCCGCGTCCGTAAGCAACTCTGGTATCGAGAGTTGCTTTTGCGGTAAAAATGCTCTACGCTCCTTTTTTGGAGCCTAACGCAGCATTTGTTTGAACTCTCGATACCAGAGTTAAATTTATGGTGCGGCCAGAAAAAAGCCCGCGGAGCGTTAACAGCCCTTTTACCGCCGAACTCCAAATCTAGGCCATACTGTTTGGGGAGTATCTGCATTCCACTTACCTGCCACATTAATTAATCATTCATGCACCCGATTCCTCAGCCTCTTTTTAAATATTTTCAGGCCTAATGTGCATTGCATTAGCTTAAAGGTTTTTTTCCAGAACAACAGAGGTACGTGATTGTTCCAGTATGGATTTTACCAGCATATTCAAACTACAGCCTTTCCTTTTAAGCTAAGCTTAAAAATCATCTAATCACAAGTATCCATATAATTCCATTTCGTTTCCTGGACACTGATACTTAAACTCTGAACTTATTCTAAATTACAAGTATGCCTTTGGTTATAATCACTCTTTAATTGCTACAACAGCATCATACTCAGAACTTTATAACTATTCACTGCTACAAGTTGTCATAGCTGAAATATCCTCCTGCAAATATATTAATATATTCAGAACTCTGCATCTATGTGTTCAGTTAAACAGCTTCCCTGTGATTCTCCAATACATGCACAAACCGTATTAAATGCCTCAAACTTGCAATTTGTCTATCACCTGTGCTGCTCTGCTTATTACTCTGACATACAGCTCTAAATAATATTATGTACTGTGAACCTGCAGCGACTCTTTGCATCTATGAGTCAATCTTCTACCAGTTTACTCTGAAGCCTGAACGTCTTACATTGCTATATTTTTCACTCATGAATCCTGCAGCTACTTCTATTAACTATAAGTCACAGTATCAATTTATGTTTCCATTGAAGCCAGAATATATTGTATACATATGTTTTACTCTCCATGAATTCTACAATAACTTCTTGCAACTATGAGTCACAGAATATCATCTATCCACGTCCAGGATACTCTTCCCCGGGTCAGGGGTCGGGGTGTCCAATTCCGTACCACTGCCCTGAGTGCATATACACTGGAACATGACAGATATCAGCCATACGGTCTGGAACTGGAAACACTGCCATGTATAAGGGTACATCATATACCCTGTTAAGTTTATTAGACCTCTTTGGATTCTCAGCGACAAACGAGTCAGATTCTTCCAAAGTAGCAAGAACCTCCTTTAAAAGTACAGTACTCGGAGGTGTTCTAACGTAAATCTGAAATGTATCTCCTCTGAATCTGCAGAATTGGTCACTACAGTATCAAAATCTGACAATTCGCCCTGAGAAGCCACTGAGGTATCAGCCTCATCAGATAACTGAGACATACTGACTAACGCTGCCTTAGAGGAGTCAGAACCCTTATTAACATTAATATTTTTGGATTTCCTCTTGCGCTTACCAGTAACCGGAAAGGCTGATAAGGCTGCTGAAACAGCAGATGTTATCTGTGCAGCAAAATCCCCAGGTAAATAAACAACCCCAGGAGGTTGTTGAGAGGAACCGCAGAGCACTGCATGTGAAGTTTGGGATGTTTGAGGGGAAAGCTGAGGCATTGCTAGGACAACATTATCCTGAGAAACAGAAGGCTCTGGGGAGAAATCTTATCTTTAAATAATAATGTCTTATTTAAACGAGGAGCAAAATTGCACAGGAGGAACCACCTGAACCTTCAAGCAAAACAAGCCTTTGTCAACTGACAAAACTTTATTTTCACTAGTGTCCATAATAAAAGAGAATCAGCAAAGTATTTTAAGATTCACTAGCTCTATATAACAAACAAAAAAAAAAGGCTAAGATGCTTGCAACTGTTTTTTCCTGATAGCTGAAATAAACCCAGACACCATAATCCTCAGCTCTGTAGAGGGCTTACCGCTCCTTGTGACCAAAAGAGAAGTCCCACTATGTTTTTAGATCCTGTCCAGCTGTCCACAAACAACCGCTGTACTAAGTCACTACATCAGAGAAACTCCGGTCTGCACCAGAGCCGAATATAGGAAGCGCAAATCAAATGCGAGACTGCAACAAAAAGAACTGCGCCACCAGCTCTCACTCTGACAGAGACGGTGCAAAAATAGAGCCCTTCCTATAGAGAGGTACTAAACCACTAGCAAAGGCCGTAGCAGAGCGGCTGAGTTAGACGAGTCACATGACCGCAACTGTATGTTGCCGACACTCCGGCAAACAAAAACAAAAACACCTCCTAAATCGTAAAGGAGGACTTACTACTCCCATATTCACAGAGCCCAGACACCTATATAGCCCACTATATAAATAAAAGTCCTCTCAGACAGAAAGTCCCTAATGCAGTGCCCCTTACATGTTCCCTGCCCAGAAAATAATATGCTCTGTATTAGCACATTTGTATCCCCTGATCACCTTCCACAGAGATATTCCAGGAATAAAAGTGTTCAATTTACTTCTAGTGTGCTGGCACCTTCTAAACTAAAAGGGAAAGCACTTACCTGTGGAAGCAGCAGTCCGGCAGGGAATAGTTTCTTAGGTGTGTCAGATTACTCCACATCTAACAGTAACCTGTAGAAAAAGAAAAAACAGAGTAACCAACTCTGGTTTTCTATAATGGGGGTAGCATAGTTGTTAGAAATAAAGCAAGGACAACCTCGCTGCCTTTTAACTGCTAAAAGCCACCATTACGCTTACTAAAGAGATTGACATGGACACAGCATAACCCCAATCCTTGCTTGCAGGGAAAAGTATCCATAAAAGGATTAAATATTTTCAGACACCATCTTCGCCATCCTCCCATCATCAAGGCAAAGAGAATGACTGGGGGTTATGGGTAAGGGAAGTGACACTTAACAGCTCTTTGCCTCCTCCTGCTGGCCAGGAGGTGAATATCCCACTAGTAATTGAAGTGATTCATGGACTCTCCATGCCATAGGAAAGAAAAGTTTATACACAGACTGTAGTCACCTGCATTTAAATGCTGAAAAGAAACAGGAAATTGGAAATAGCATGAACAAATGTTAACCTACTGCAAGAGGGGGGTAACAAGACAAACAGTTATGGCATTCACACTGACAACACCATGCCATAAGTGCGCTCTCCTATAAAGGAGAAAATGGAGCCACATACATCATCACTGGTTATCCACCAGGACTGGATAAGGCCCCTGCTGCTGCAATGTTTATAACAGAGAACTAGTGTCCCTCAGACTAATGTTGCTTCCCTTCTGTGTCACTGTACATTCACAGCCTATTGGGAACCAGCCTAAGGGGTGCAACAGGTGAGCATTTTAGGCTGCTGCAGGGAAGTATGTGATTGTCTGCTTTGCAGGACTTACACAAGCACAAAAGGGAGAGGTGCACCTGTCAGTCTTACTTAAAAGGGACACTCAAGTGAAAATTAAATTTAAATGATTCAGAAAGAGCATGCAGTTTTAAGACACTTTCCAATTTACTTTCATTATAAAATGTTGCAGTCTTTTTATATGCAAACTTTCTTGGGAATAAAGATCCTACTGAGTGTGTGCACAAGCTCACAGGGTATACGTTTACTAGTATGTGATTGGCTGATGTCTGTCACATGAAACAGGGGGCCGGGAAATGGGAGAAAAAAATAAAATTTGTCAGAAAATAATCTACTGCTTATTTGAAATTCAGAGTGAGTGTTATTGCCTTTACTTTTTTATTATGCACTTGTTAATTATGCAAGTCTACTACATTAAGTGGTCCTTTATGTGGCCTAGGCTAATACAGGAACAATATAAAAATTTTTTTAAGTATTCACCTACCAAGTAAAACAAGTTGTTTTAAGGTTTCTGACTGGTCCACATAATCTTGAAGAGTGAAGGAAGCTGGGGGTATTGGTAGATCTGCAGCAATCTGAACAGCTTCATTTTCTGTAATTTCTTCCAAGGGTGACAAGGGAGGTTCATCCTCCAGGTCTTAAAAAGTAGAAAAAAAAATATTATATATATATTCTGACTGTTCTGCAAAGAAATAAGAGCACACAAGGTACCTTTGTAATGAAAGCTATAGAAAATAGCTTTGTCATTATATAGTAAATTCACCATCACTTTAAACAATATAGACATTTTTTCACAGCTTTCTTTGCTCATATTTATCAAGGGTGCCAAAATTAGTGGAGGGCACTGACTTTTCTGTCCGTTTAATAAGCATACTGTGAATTTTTAGCAAAATGTACCTGCATACAGCTGGTGAAAAAAAATCAATAAGACCAGCTTGTTTAAAATGTTTACAGCATTTTACAAGACTTGTGACAGTGCTTCAGACGAACCCTATAAAAATATCCAAGCTTCCCCTGACAGAGTGAAATCCCAATCACTTCAATTTTCAAATATAAGGAGTACAAAAATGAGGGGAGCGCTACAAAAAAGCAGCTATATAAGAGATTAATAGTGCTAAGAAATAACACTGATAGCAAAAAATTCTATATATAAAATTACAAAAAATCTTAAAGGGACACTAAACCCCAAATTTTTCTTTCAAGATTCAGGTAGACAATACAATTTTAAACAACATTCCAATTCACTTCTATTATCTAATTTGCTTATTTTATTAGATATCCTTTGTTGAAGAAATAGCAATGTACATGGGTGAGCCAATCACATGAAGCATCTATGTGCATCCACCAATCAGCAGCTACTAAGCCTATTAAGATATGCTTTTCAGCAAAGAATATAAAGAGAATGAAGCAAATTAGATAATAGAAGTAAATTAGAAAGTTCTTTAAAATTACATGCTCTTTCTAAATCATGAAAGAAAAAAATTGGGTTTCATGTCCCTTTAAGCAATACATACATACATACAACATTAATTCATTTATAACAATATTACATATAGCCACCGGTGGTATAAAATGTATTAAATGTATGGCCTCTAAAAAACATATTCCTTAAAAGTCAATCAAAAAAGATGTAGTCTTTCCGATTGTTAGACACTCAATGTCCAAACATGTGTTCTAAAACAATTTCATGAATCACTGTAAGCATGTGATCTGTGATGGTATTCCCATATAAGTAGCATGTAAGAGGGGATATGGGTAAAAGTTCTGCTGTTAATAAATGCAATTAAGTGTGATACACTTTGCTTCAATACTTAACGTTCCTGATGTCTGCTGAGTCTGTGACTCTCACTTTCCCTGGAATCCGAAATCCCTATCGATTTCTCCGCTCTTTGTGTTACGTGACTTGGCTGCCCTTAGATCCGGCGTCCGGTGTATCACCTTTCAAGACACTGCCGTACTCTATTGCGGGTTACTTGTTCCAGATCCTAGTTCCGGGTCACGTGTTCAAGTCACAAGTTGTGAATGAACAAATGGAAGGAGCGGATTCAGGGTCGGCTCTAAGGGTGGGCATTGGGGGGCAATGCCCCCCCAAATGGAATGCTGTGCCCCCAGGGCAAAAGAAGTGATTTAAAAAAATAAAAAATATTTTTTTTATTTTTACATTTTTAAAGTGTTGGTTCGCCCAGGGTCCCAAATGTCGCATCAACCATTTGCAGCCACTGGACCCTGGAGATCCGCCACTGGAGGGCACAGCTAATCTCTTTACTCTCCTCTATTTACAACCAGATAACAAATAAAGTTTCTCTGCTGGCGCTCTCACAGTTAACCTAGGGCTTGCAATGCCCCTCCTCCTGCTAGCCCACTTACTACTGAGCTGCAGTGAGATGATGACATCATCAGACCTCTTCAGGAAGTGCTGGGAGAATCTAACAGTCAGTGAGAGGGAAGGCAGAAGTAATTTTGTGAAAACACAGCCGTATAACCAATGTGTGTGTGAGAGTAGTATCCCTTCCCTATTGTGCTTTATATCCTGGCAGCCACAGATAAAGAAGCAAATTGGGAATTCCTTGGTTTCCCCACTGCAGGTCACAGTGTGTGTGTGTATATATATATATATACATATATATATATGTGTGTGTATGTGTGTGTGTGTATATACATACTGTTTATACTGTGTGTGTGCTAGTAAATATCATTAATAATATCTGTACAAGTAATGTACTGCTTGGCACTCAAACTTATTGTCACGTAAAAGCTTATTTGATCATTAGTAGGGTCATTGGTAGAGCTACACATGCAAACAGTGTCCACTGGCTGTGTCATATGTGGGAGACATTCCTGAGATATGACAAATGTAACCCCTGCACTGCCATAAATCTGGTAAATGTAACTGCTGCGGCATTGCCAGACATCTTATAAATGTAACCCCTATACTCCTTGAGATATGACACATGTAACCGCTGCACTTCCAGAAATATAAACAAATCTAACTCCTGCACAGCCAGAGATCTGATAAATGTAACCCCTGGACTGCCACAGTAGGTCTGCTCTTATTTTGACTCTCATACATTCTTTTTAAATGCGTGCCCCCTCATGAAAAAAAAATGCCCCCCCATTTCATTCGTTCTGGAGCTGACCCTGAGCGGATTACCGGGTTGATGAAAGATGATCCTTAAGTAAAGTATACAAAGTGTCCAATGTGAATGTATCAAACACTTATTGCATTGAACTCATCAGAGCGCTCTGATCCTGGAGTTTGAAACGGCTAATCATCATCTACGCGGTTCAGTTTTACAGCCTTTTTCAAGATGGAACTTTTCTTACCCATACTCCCCTACTTATCTGTTAATTTCTTAATTGATGTTCTTCCTTTCATTCTTTCTTAAAGGTTTAGTCATTTGTTATAGTTTTTTCTAGGGCCAATGAACTTATACCTTTTGCATGTTAAAAACAACTCTTTCAAAAAAAGATGACAGTGGGCTAAATATTCACAATAAAAAATCTTAATTTATATTTTAAATTTTTTTTTCTATAAAAAATAATTAATGAAAATAAATTCATGTCTTTATAAAAGTGAAAAACAGTGGTTTGTGAATATATTAACAATACTAATGATAATATATTGATCTTATAAAATTATACTTGTATATATATTTGTGTACATAAATATTTGTACTAAAGTTTTATTTTATTTCCTCAATAGTGTGATAAAAAGTGCAAGTGCTCAAAATGTGATATTCCCTCTATTTATATTGATCATTCCATAATGAAATTCAAATCCAGTTCTACATTAAGTCCCCGTGGTTCTAAAATTTTAAATAAGAAAATTAGTTCTGCTTCTGTCCTTAACAATTTGTTATTTATATCTCCCCCCCTTGGGTCCCTTTTAATTTTTCTTATACCCCAGTATTTAAAACCCCTAGTACTCTGGTTGTGACACTCTTTAAAATGTTGAGATAGCAAATGACCCTCAAACCCATGCTCTATATTGAGGAGATGCTCCCTTATTCTATATTTTAGGGGGCGGGATGTCTCCCCTAAATATTGTTTTTTACATGAGCATTGTGCTAAGTACACCACATTCCTATATTTGCACCTGATGCAATATCTTATCTCATACTCTTTGTTTGTTGTGCTTGATGTTACCTGTTTAGTTTTATTACTAAAACTACACACTTTACATCCTATGCATGGGAAAAAACATCAGTTTTTTATTGTACATATCAACCTCTATATATGTATTGCTTGGCTTCCTCTGAACACTCGGTGCTAATATAGATTTTAGATTCTTGGCCTTTTTAAAAACTCTCTGGTCTATCTGCAAGGAGTTCACCCATAATAGGGTCCCTTTGGAGTATGTACCAATGTTTATTGAAAATATTTCTTAGTTCTTTGTGGTTTATGTTATAATCAGTAATTAAGGGTATCCATAATGTATCCTTAATTTTATCTGTTTTGGGTTTCCTTTTAAGTAATTCAGTTCTTTCCCTTCCTCTTGCTAGTTCCCTAGCTTCCTTTATCAATTTCCTATCATATCCCCTCTGTTCAAACTTAATTTCTAGTTGATCAGCTTGTGCCTCAAAGTCGATGAGTCTAAAGCAGTTTTTCTTACTCTTGTGAACTGATTCTTAGGTATATTTTCGACCCATCTTTTAAAATGACAACTGTCATTATGTACATAATTATTAGAATCAACTGCTTTAAAATGAGTTTTAGTGCATAAACTGCCATCTATGATATCTATATCTAAATCTAAGTAATTTATATGGGTTTTACTGATTTCATAGGTAAAATCTAGACCAAAATATTTATCTTTAAGATCATCCAAAAAAAACTTGAATAATTCTATATCACCCCTGCAAATAATAAAAATGTCATCAATGAATCTGCGATAGAGCACCAAACTTTGTCACCCAAGCTTCGCTAAACACGACCTTATCTTCTAGATAACCCATAAATAGGTTTGCGCAGCTTGGGGCAAACTTGGTGCCCTACGCGGTACCCTGAACTTGGAGGTAAAATTAATCATTAAAATTATTATTTTTTAAAATGAACTCGATACACTGTTTAATAAAATCTGTTTGTTCTAGACGCATGTCTCCCTCTTTATTTAAAAAATAGTCTATAGCTTCAACTCCTATTTCATGTTTAATACTTGTATACAGGGAACATACATCACAAGTTATAAGGAAATATTCATTGTTCCATTCAATATTTGATAATCCATTCAATATTTGATAATAGATTAAGGAGATCAGTTGAGTCTTTGAGATGGGCATCAAGCTTCACTACATAATTCTGTAAAAAGTGATCGATATACTGTGACATATTTGAAGTTAGAGATTGGATTCCCGAGATAATGGGTCTCCCCGGTGGATTGGTGAGACTCTTATGTATTTTGGGTAAGTAGTAAAACTTAGGGGTTCTTGGGTGTTTCTCAATAAGGCATTCCATTTCTTTCCCATCATTTCTTGTATGCTAGTTTTAATAATACTTCCAATTCTGTTATTTTGCTTACTCAATGGATTTTTTTTTAAATCTTTTTATATGTACTTTCGTCATTCAATAATCTCTCAGACTCTTTAAAGTAATCTACTGAATTTAAAATAACGATCCCAAGGGGGGGGGGGGGGGAGATATATATAAAAAAAAAATTGTTAAGGGCAGAAGCGGAACTAATTTTCTTATTTAAAACTTTAGAACCACAGGGAATTAATGTAGAACTGGATTTGAATTCCATTATGGAATAATCAATACAAATAGAGGGAATGTCACATTTTGAGCACTTGCACTTTTTATCACACTATTGAGGAAATAAAATAAAACTTTAGTACAAATATTTATGTATACAAATATATATATATATATATATATATTTTATATACAAGTATAATTTTATAAGATCAATATATTATCATTAGTATTGTTAATATATTCACAAACCACTGATTTTCACTTTTATAAAGACAAGAATTTATTTTCATTCATTATTTTTTTTCTAGAAAAAAAAAATTAAAAATAAAAATTAAGATTTTTTTTATTGTGAATATTTAGCCCACTGTCATCTTTTTTATTGTATTAACATTTGAATATATCTAATTGTTTTAAACCCCTTCTACCTCTTATGAATAGATTTGTTCTGTAAGAGTCGTCTTTGATAGAGTTGTTTTAAATATGCAAAAGGACTGAATGGTATAAGTTCATATGGCCCTAGGAAAAACTTTCAGAGTATGGCTATAACAAATGACTACACCTTTAAGAAAGAATGAAAGGAAGAACATCAATTGAGAAATTGACAGATAAATAGGGAAGTATGGGTAATAAAAGTTCCACCTTGAAAAGGCTTTAAAGCTGAAACGCGTAGATGATTAGCTGTTTCTAACTCCAGGATCAGACCTCTCTGATGAGTTCAATGCAATAAGTGTTTGATACATTCACGTTGGACATTTTGTATACTTTACTTAAGGATCATCTCTCATCAACCCGGTAATCCGCTCCTTCCATTTGTTCATTCACAACTTGTGACTTGAACACGTAACCCGGAACTAGGATCTGGAACAAGTAACCCACAATAGAGAACGGCAGTGTCTTGAAAGGTGGTACACCAGACGCCAGACCTAAGGGCAGCCAAGTAATGTAACATGAAGAACGGAGAAATTGATAGGGATTTCGGTTTCCGGAGAAAGTGAGAGTCACGGACTCAGCAGACATCAGGAACGTTAAGTATTGAAGCGAAGTGTATCACACTTAATTGCATTTATTAACATAAAGAACTTTTACCCATATCCCCTCTTACATGCTACTTATATGGGAATACCATCACAGATCACATGCTTACAGTGATTCATGAAATTGTTTTAGAACACGTTTGGACATTGAGTGTCTAACAATCGGAAAGCCTACGTCTTTTTTGATAGACTTTTAAAGGGACAGTCAAGTCCAAAAAAAACTTTCATGATTTAAATAGGGCATGTCATTTTAAACAACTTCCCAATTTACTTTTATCACCAATTTTGCTTTGTTCTCTTGGTATTCTTAGTTGAAAGCTAAACCTCGGAGGTTCATATGCTAATTTCTTAGACCTTAAAGACAACCTCTAATCTGAATGCATTTTGACCACTAGAGGGCATTAGTTCATGTGTTTCATATAGATAACATTGAGCTCATGCACGTAAAATGACCTAGGAGTGAGCACCGATTGGCTAAAATGCAAGTCTGTCAAAAGAACTGAAATAAGGGGGCAGTCTGCAGAGGCTTAAATACAAAGTAATTACAGAGGTAAAAAGTGTATTTATGGGGGGGCGTGTCCGACCAGCGACCATGATGGCAGCCTTTTAGATACGGTGGGAAATTGGAGCTGATAAATCTGCTGTTTATCCCTCCTTAGCTCAGCAAATCTTATTTCTACTTAAGGGATATATGAAAAGAAACACTCGTGAAACAGATGCATGAGACTTAATGTGCCAACGTACACAGGCAGACCTTATTAGAGGAAGTGCGCAGCAGAGGCCTAGCTACGGCCTGGACCTTTCTCTACCCCCCCATTTATTCTGATTAGTCAGTATAGCCAGCCATTTGTGCTGGAGACAGTTCAACAATCTTGGAGCACTCTGAGAGACAACTACATTGAGAGGATGACAGAGCTGCTTTTGCAAAAGATCGGCGACAAGCTTGACACTTGGGAAAAGGCATTCACTGAAGCCATACACGCAGCCTTTTGCCCTGAGCCGCTAGTTGAAGAGTTTGCATGTGCGGCTAATAGATATGAGGTTGGCGGTGATTTGGGACCCTGGCGTCGGCCATCTCCTTCCCAGTGTGTGGACAGCACCGCAGACACAAGCTGCCTGATTTGCGATGTGGGTGAGGAGCCGGAGCTGAGAGACGCCAGCGGAGCTAATCTGCCTACGGGGAAGGGGTCTGTGGAGTTAAGCCCCGATATGGCAGGGAGACCTGCCAGAGAAATACATGAAACCCTAATTGCATTGGATCAGCGGAGGGGTAATACCCCATCGCGGACAAGGCTACAGTCTATCGGAACCCGGGTCCTACGGAGCTTAGAAGGGCTGCAGCGATTGTACCTAGAGGGAGCTGTGCGATCAGCGTCAGGAAGATTTTTCAACCCAACCCCTGCAGTGAACATCAAGTCGGAGTCCCTACTGTTACAAGCGCAGACCTATAACACCCCGGGGACTTTATATGCCGGTGTGGGGGACAGCTTCTATGTTGCTCCATTTTTTACATGCCTCCTCCGGTTTACCGACCGGTTCTCTCTCACTAGTGCTAGATACAGATTCCTGACGGATAGAACTGGAGTGGGGTAATTCTAGGATAATAATATGTGGATAGATCCTTGGACATTTGACCACAATGCTTTCCTTTTCTTCACCCTGCATCTACTGAAGAGGATATTCCTCACAAAAGACTGAATTTAACCCTCATCTTGCTGGCTCTGGTTTGGAGATCGCAACTAGGGCCAAGCTTTACCCAAGTATAACTGCCTGATGCTAGTAGTCACAAAATGTATCATATAAGTAAAAGTTTGCCCATTTTATATATACCATATATGCTAGAAGTATATGCTAGTCCCATAACTGATGTTTTTCACTAACATATTAAAGGTCCAAAAGCAGCCTTCTACTAATGTAACCTTCCTATTAATTCTTCTACTACATATGTTGGGGGTCCGAGAGAGGCCTCATTGGTGTTATGGAAGCAGTACTCATATGTCTGATGTCATTAGCACACTAAAGATCCAAGAGTGGCTTGATATTAAAGCTATCCTCCTGTTACTCTTCATAATCTATATGTTGGAGGCCCATTTGGCCTCAGTTATGGTATGGAGGCAGAAAACTGGAGATTTTATTTTATTACTTTCTATTTCACAAAACAGGCAGTATTTGTGCATTGAGTTGACTTGCTGTACCACATTATGATTTGCATGTCCTATTCAGGTTTTTATGTTCTTACTGTGAAATATGTTATCGCACATAATGTAATCCGATTCTGTGCCTGTAAACTGTTTTTCTTTTCTCCTCAATAAAAGTATAATAAAAAAAAAAAAAAAAAAAAAAGAATGCAAAAGCAAAAAAAGTGTATTTATATAATGTTGCTGGTTATGCAAAGCTGGGGAATGGGTAATAAAGGGATTATTTATATTTTTAAACAACAAAAATTCTGGTGTTGACTGTCCCTTTAAGGAATATATTTTTTAGAGGCCATACATTTTTTAATACATTTTATACCACCGGTGGCTATATGTAATATTATATTTGATCTCTTATATAGCTGCTTTTTTGTAGTGTTCCCCTCATTTTTGTACTCTTATATTTGAAAATTCCCGTGTTCAGCCCAGGGAGCTCTCCTGTCCCTCCCACTTTCTGAAGCTGTGTTTTATTTTACAATAGAGAAAATACCAAGTTCAATGTAAGCTGTAAAAGATACACAGAAATATACATAGTATGATCCCAATTTGTTAAAGTAAAACAGAAACTTTCAAAACATAATTTAGAATTTGTAAAATCACTGCTGGATCTAAATTGTAATGTATTAAAATAGAAAATAGAAAGTGCGAAGCTTGAATGTAATAATATTGAAAGGACCCAATCTGAAGTGTAGAGTAATATATAAAATACAAAGCACAAAGTTTAAGTGTAACACAACTCTCATAGCATGCAGTGCTATATTGCACTCAGTTTGTCTCTACTTCACATACAGAAATGAGAGAGATCTTGCAGTGCTGGAGAGCTCCGCCCTTTTTCTTTGATCATTCAGTGAGTTCAGTCCCTGTCAAGTCTGCACTACAATTCAAATTACTACAAATCTTTGATCATCAGACCATAAATATCAAGAGTAAAGGGGTACTGCTGGGGAATCTTGGCCTGCATTACATATGCAGCGTCGCCCACAAAATCCTCCGCCGCCAGATTTTACGCAATTTTGGTATAACATATACGACGTATTTTTTTTTACCCATAGACTAACATAGAACAGCCGCGCAATTTGGTATCCAATATGCAGCGTAAGGACTTACGCGCGCAGAATTCAGAAAATCTACTCCATTCTCATCTCGCCACATATTGCAGGCACAGCAACCCTTGCACTGACTAAAAAAGCAACGTAAATCCCTGGAAGCCTTAACAAACACATACATTTAAGCAGCATCTCAAGGTTAAAGGGACAGTATACTATGATATTGTTTTTTTAAGGTTTATTTGTGTATTTGAAATAGTTTGAAGCCACAACATAATCAAATGGGTTGAGCTTGTAGGTAGAATCAGATCTCATCACTTTATCACATTGTGGACATATACTTGCTTATTTACTTTAAATTTCTTCTCAAAACAATCAACAATACTTGGAGGAGAGAACAATGGGAAATCATAATTGTATTATCTTCATCTCTTTAGAACCCACTGGAGTGTAATTTATTCTAATGCTAACACAGCTTGGCATTGATGCCAAAATATATAAAGGGACAGTCAAGTCCAAAGAAAACCTTCTTCTTTTAAATAGGGCATGTTATTTCAAACTACTTTCAGATTTAATTCTAACACTTGCTTTGTTCTCTTGGTATTCTTAGTTTAAAGCAAAACCTAGGATGGCTCATATGATAATTTCTAAGACCTTCTTGAAGGCTGCCTCTTTGCAATTGTGTCAAACCAATCACAGACAACACAACCTCTCACCTGCAGACTTAAAACACCTGATAACGCCCACCCTATCAGTAACATCACTACTATATATACCAATGTATCTATTTATATTGGATGTGAGATACAATGATTTACATCTTAGAAGTGAATATTACTATATGTACCCTTCATAAACAACTATTGTGGATGTGAGTTATGTACAAGAATATGTCATAAACATTATAATATTACCTTTTTTTTGCCATTTCCACACAGGTCTTATTATATGTTTTAACAATATTAGTGTACTAAAATACACCTCACATGGATGTGGATGACAATTATATGGTAAATAACAGAACAAGATTTATGGTGAACTATAAGAATATTTATTTCTTTTTTGGCTTCTTGGATGAGGGAGCTGAGGTGTCTGTAGTGGATTTCCTTGTTCTCCTGGTTTGAGAAGATTCTGCTGGTGTGCTGGCCACAGATGATAGGCTGGAGGCAGTGTCCTGCTGGTGTGTAAAGTGCTCAACCAACACACCCAAGAGTCGATTTTGTTCTCTCCATCTAGTGTCCATTTGCATCTGCATATCAGACAGAATTTGCATAATCTGTGATTGGTTATGAACACTTGCACTTAACGATGCTGCCATGTCCCTCTGTAGCTCTATGCTACGTTGTTGTCTCCTCTCTTGGCTCCTGATGAACCTTTCATGGTTCCTGAACAACCTCTCTTGGCCTCTTTGTATGTTCTCAGTGCTTGTTATGAGCCTCCTCTGGAGTGCAATGTATTCCTCACCCAGGGGTGAATACAATGCGTCCACAGGCTCTTGAGCAGCAGGGCTTCTAGGTGCTTGTGGGGCAGGGTCACCTGCATCTGCTGTTGCTTGAGGTGCAGGGCCAGCTTCAACTGCTGGTTCATGTGGGGCAGGGCCAGCTTTAACTGATGGTTCATGTGGGGCAGGGCCAGCTTCAACTGATGGTTCATGTGGAGCAGGGTCACCTGCATCTGATGGTTATTGAGGTGCAGCTGTAGAATCTGCTTTATTTCCATCTGCCAATGGTGGAGCTCGTCCAATTGCTGAGGATGGTGGAGCTCGTCCTATTCCTGAGGATGGTGGAGCTCGTATGCTTGGCTGATAGTCCCACTGATGACGAGTGTGTGACCACTCAGCCTGTCCAATTGGAACTTCCTGTGACATTGTCTGTGGGTAAAATCCCTGACTGCCATGAGATTGTGTTGTGGGGGGGGGGGGGGTAAATACATGGACACTCCCGGGTCCTCAACTGAAGCCATCCAACCATGCTCATGACTGGGAGCATACTGTTCTTGCGGTTGCCTGAAGGGTGGTGGTGGTGGTGCCATGGATGTTTGTATCCTTTTGACAGGAGGTTCTGTGAAGGAGTCAAAGGATGAGATGGATTAGTAAAGTCAGATATATGTCCACGTGGGCATACAATATACATTGATACATGCTAGGGCTTATACTGATTCTCATGTCAAACTCTATAACATGTGTCCTGTGTTAATCTGAGACATGTTAGTATTGCACTAATACACCTCATATCATGAATTGCTCCTCATTGTGTACATGAATGTGTGATATTAAAGGATGTTACATCTCAAATACATATAATACTGGTGTGTGGGATGTTACTCACCAGCATGATGTGCTGTGGTTGCAGCCCCTGAGTCACGAGCCCCTGGAAGTCCACAGACTGCTGTGATACTCAGGGACCTGTGTATCATCTCCTGTCAGGTGTTATACTCAATATCCAGGGATGGACCACCGCCTGTTCCCCTCTGGTGCATAGCTTCCTGCCCCATCTTTTCTTTGACCTGCCTCTTGCAGTCATTCCACCGCTTTTTCAGGCCCTCAACAGTCCTCCTCTGCGGGGCCACACTGTTGACGGCATCCTCTACCGCCAACCATGCCGTTTTTCTCCTTTTGGCAATGCCTTTGCCCTTCTCCTGCCCGAAGAGGGCACTGTAATTGTCCATGATGGCCTGGACTAGGGCAACATTTTCCTCAAATGAGAAGTTGGGACATCTCAGCCTCTCATCCTCCATGGACACATGGCTTCCTCCCTGTGATGTCCCTGGTGTGGGTTCCACCCTATCCTCTCCCTCCCCCCCCTTCTCTCCACATGTGCACCCTCTGTCCCTAGATGTGCCTGCTCTTTGGGGCTCTGGGGCATCTCCCCTCCCATCATCCCTTCTAGCTCTCCCTCTCCCCACTCCACTTACTCCCTAACGGGGACCCCACTACTCCTCCTGTCCTCTCCAATACTCCTCTCCCTGCCACTCCTCTCCCCTCCTCCTTACCATCCTCACACTAAATCACACTACACACACTCACACTCACTCCCAGTTCAATCACAACCAAACACTCAGCCTATCACACTGTGAAATTCAAATAAAATGTGTGAGGTGTTAGAAAAAAAAGTGTGAAAAAAAAGTGTGGTGTATTTGTATATGTATGTATGCAAAATGTGTGCAATATGTAAAAATATGTGTAAGTGTACAAGCTTAATCAAACAACAATGCGACCTAACTAACTCCTCTGTTTGCACCTCATCTACTCTGACTAATCCTCCACCTCAGTGTAGTGTGCTGTAGCTCAAAGAACAATCCAAACACACTGAAGAAAATGGCGGCTGCGCATGGGTATATATATGAATTTTGAATAGCGTAATTACGTGTCGCATTTATATTTGAAATTGCGGCTCATTTTTACGAGTGTTAGCCTAATTTGCATAAAACTACTCTTTATTGACACTTTCCGTGGACAAAATACTGGCGTAAGTTACTTGCGACGACTAAAATGTGTATTTGCGCACATTTCAGAAGATCGCCAGTTTGTCCTACTTACGCCAGTTTAGCATCTAACGGCGCAGTATATGTAATACCCCGATGTGCGAGGTGAAATTACGGGCGGTGCGGGTTCCCACGCTTGCGCCGAAACCTGCGCCGTATATGTGATCGCGCCACTTATCTTCATTCTGTAACTATATTACACTCCTTTACCTCCAGCCTTGCTCTGTATAGAGCACTGGACAAGTAAAATAGGCACTAACTGGCAAAATCAGGTGAACTTTTGAGGCTTTGGGGTGCTACATTATTGATTTGAATTTATAGCACCATATGCAGCCCTTACAACCACTGAATAAAGGCCTTTATTTGAGAAAGACATAGACAGTCATTTAGCAAATAAATAAAAGTTATCTCATTCTACACCAGAGGGGGATACAGTCAGTGAGCATATATTCTCCCCAGGACCTTTTTAGGGGGTGCACCACCAGCTGATTTTACTGACTACCTGGCTAAAATTTTAGCCAATAATAAGCTAACATTAGCTAATGTTAAAAAGGTTCAATTTTTATTGCACAAATTATCATTATATACCTTTATGTTAAATTATGCTATTAATTTGTACTTTGGATAGCAGAACATTATATAATATTATTAAATATTTCACTGCCCCAGGCTACTTCATAGTGGCACCCGGCTCGCAAAAGTTATTTTGGAGAAAATCAGCTGTGGTATCCACATATTTGGCAGCAATGGAGTATGGCAAGGGTGCAATTTTGCAAAAACGTCAAATCTAGAGTGAGTAAAATCAATTTGTCGAAAAATAAAATGTTAATTGTTTTGCACTATAATGCCATTTAAAATGGCAATTTTCTTTATCATGTAGGTACCCAAAATATTTGTTTTAATATCCTCTGTT
Source organism: Bombina bombina (assembly GCF_027579735.1). Lineage (NCBI taxonomy): Eukaryota > Metazoa > Chordata > Amphibia > Anura > Bombinatoridae > Bombina > Bombina bombina. The sequence continues at coordinate 995,302,798 of NC_069503.1, forward strand.
CATTTAATGATATTTGTCATAGGGGCTTGTAGGTCTCTTTGCACAAAAATACTTCATACTTACAAATCTCACAGTGTTATCATTTCCTATTTTTTGATGACAATGTACTGTTTGTAAAAAAAAAAAAAAAATATTGTATGGTGTTGATTAGTCCATTTAAAATACTGGTCCCTTGTAGCATCAGCAATAAATAATTTCCAGTATTATAGTCATTAAATAAATACTAAAGCATTTTTTCTTACCTTCTAGGTAAATTTCTGTACAAGGAATTGTAATGTCCTGTTGATTTAGGCTGACGGACCGCTGATTATTTTCTGGATGTATAACCTTTGTAGCATCCTCAGTATTATACAGTCTATAATGTATTCCAGACATTGAAAGAGATGGAAACACAGGCCTCTTATTGATGTGTAAATGTCTAAGAAATTGTTGTATGGAAGCAGATCCATTTTCATTTAACAATATCTCAATCTGTGCTGTTGAACCTTTCAGTGTATTTGATAAACTTGTATAGTTGCAAACTTTTAAATGCCGACATCTCCTACTGATTCGACACACTGCAAGAGCCATCTTCAAAATCACCGCCAGTCTACAAATAAAAGTATATCAAATGCCATTACTTACAAATACAGACTTGCAAAAGCATTAAAGGGCCATGGAAAATCAAAATTAAGCTTATGGTTTAGATACAGCAAGTCATTTGAAGAGAATTTTTAAAGTATTTCAATTATCAAATAAACATTTTTCTCATGGTATGTTCTGCTCTAAGCGTAATTAATGTGTTAATAATAGACGCTACCATGTTGTAACCTTGGCTTGCTTTAAAAAAAATATATATAATAATATAAATATATAATAATATATATTATTTTATTCCATCTGCTGAGGTCTATAAGGCCAATTAGGGACAGGTTAAAATGAGTTACAATAGTGAGCAAACAATGGATGGATAGAACACAGCAGCGTTAGGCTTGTAAATTCTGGAGTCTGCTCTTCCAGTTATTGCAGGAACTAGAAAAGTACACTATTTTCAGAGCTAATAAAATAAATCATGTATAATGTAATGGGATTTTTCGTATCCATATTGAAAACATTGTATATTACACTCTTAGAGTGTTCAATGTCTCTTCAAATAAACAATCATGAAATGAGGAATACCGTCAGCAAATACTAGTATGTGCACCACATATGCATTAATATATACATGCAGCTGATCATGAGACATATGCAGAATCATAACTTCTTTTTCACATATTTAAAATATCAGATAGATAGATAGATAGATAGATAAACACAGAGGTACACTGCACTGACAAACCACAGTGGTAACACATCACATGCCACTGGCAAAACTCATAACACTGGGCACTCACCAGCCTCATACAGACAGGTGGGTTTGCATCCAGTGACTCAGAAAGTTAACCCCAAACAAGCCCAAAATGAAAAATCACATATAAATATCAAACACAATACACAGAACAGCCAGAGTCGCACTGTTGCAGTCAGCTCTTATGAAGGTGATCTGCAAGCAGTTGGGCTCTGAGGCTTAAAGGGACACAGAACCCAAATGTTTTCTTTTGTGATTCAGATAGAGCATGCAATTTTAAGCAACTTTCTAATTTACTCCTGTTAGCAAATGTTCTTCATTCTCTTGGTATCTTTATTTGAAAAAGCAAGAATGTAAATTTAAATGCCAGCCCATTTTGGTGAACAACCTGGGTTGTTCTTTCTGATTGGTGGATACATTCATCCATCAATAAACAAATGCTGTCCAAGGTTCTGGACTTTCTTTTTCAAATAAAGATAGCAAGAGAACAAATAAACATTTATAATAGGAGTAAATTAGAAAGTTGCATGCTATATCTGAATCACGAAAAAAAAAATTGGGTTTAGTGTCCCTTTAAATTCTAAGAGGGTTCATGGCCGATAGCAATAGAGGAGAGGAACTGGTATAAAAAAAGGTTATTGTAGGTTGAATGCATCCCTGAACATAAAAGTCTTTAGGGAGTGCTTGAAGCTTTCAAAACTAGAGGAGGGTCTTGTGGAGCGAGGCAGAGCTCCACAAGATGGAAGCCAGTCTGGAGAAGTCCTGTAAACGGGAATGTGAGGAGGTAACAAGAGAGGAGGAGAGGTGGAGGTCGTGAGCATAGCGAAGGGGACGGGAGGGAGAGTATCTGGAGACAAGGTCTGAGATATAGGGGGGAGCAGTGCAGTTGAGTGCTTTGCATGTCGGAGTCAGAATTGTGTGTTTAATCCTGGAGGCAAGAGGAAGCCAGTGATTGGAAGAGAGGTGCAGCAGATGAAGAGCGACGTGCAAGGAAGATGAGCCTGGCAGAGGCAATTATTATGGACTGTAAAAGAGCTAGACGGCAGCTAGAGACCAGAGAGGACGGAGTTGCAGTAGTCAAGACGTGAAAGGATGAGAGAGTGGATTAAGATCTTAGTTGTGTCTTGTGTAAGGAGATATATAATTCTAGAGATGTTTTTAACGTGGAAGCGGCAGGATTTAGCAAAGGCCTGAATGTGAGGAGTGAAAGAAAGATCTGAGTCAAGTGTGACCCCAAGACATCGGGCATGCGGGGTAGGGGTAATGGTGGAGTTGTCGACAGAGAGATGGGGGGAGGGGTGGAGATTTTAGAAGGGGGGAAAATAAGGAGCTCAATTTTGGAGAGATTTAGCTTAAGGTAATTAGAGGACATCCATGAAGAGATGTGAGAAAGACAGTTAGTGACATGGGTTAGCAAGGAAGTAGATAGGTCTGGAGCAGAGATGTAGATTTGATTGTCGTCGGCATATAAATGATATTGAAATTCGTAGGTCTTTATTAGGACAGAGCCTTGCGGTTACCCAACAGAAAGATGTAAAAGGGGTAGAGGAAGCCCCAGAGAAGGCTAGACGAAAGGTACGATTAAATAGGTAGGAAGAGAACCACAAGAGGGCTGTGTCACAAATGCTGAATGACTGGAGGGTGTGGAGCCAAAGACGGTGGTCAACAGTATTACAGACTGCAGATAGATCAAGGAGGATAAGCAGAGAGAAGTAGTCTTTGGATTTTGCTGTAAGTAGGTTGTTGGTAACCTTAACGATTGCTGTCTCTGTGGAGTGATGGGGGCGAAATCCAAATTGCATTGGGTCAAGGAGGGAGCTTAATGTAAGGAACTGGGGGATAGGCGTGCAATTGTACTAGCTTTTCAAGAAGCTTTGAGGCAAGAGGGATTAGAGAAATAGGGCGGTATTTGAATGGGGAGGTTGGATCAAGAGAGGTTTTTTTTAAGGATAGGTGAGACCAGTGCATGTTTTAGAGATGAGGGAAATATACCAGTGCTGAGGGAGAGGTTGAAAATGTGTGTGAGTATAGGGGTAAGGGTAGAAGAGAGGGAGGGGAGTAGTTGTGAGGGGATGGGGTTGAGGGGACAAGTATATAAGTGCAGAAACTTATTCCTCATTAACAGGGGCAAAAGAGTTAAATCTATGGCTATGTGGGTTTTGGTTAATTGCAAGCTTTTTAGGGAGTGGGAGACTGAAAGCATGTTGAGAGCCGATTTAGTTTCTGATGGAATTGATTTTGTTGTTGAAGTGGCTGGCAAAATCTTGAGCTGACAGAGAAGTTGTTTCAGGAGGTGGGGGTGGGAGGAAAAGAATGTTGAAAGTGAAGAACAGACATTTTGGGTTTGAAGAAAAAGTGGAGATAAGTGTAGAGAAGTAGTGTTGCTTAAAAAGATTAAGGGTAGAGTAGTAGGAGTTCAAGATGATCTTGTAGTGAAGAAAGTCAGCTGAACTTCGAGATATTCTCCAGTGCCGCTCAGCAGTATGGGAACATCTGCGTAGGCACCGTGTCAGAGGAGTATGCCAGGGCTGAGGGTGAGTGTGTGATTTCCGAGGTATGGTAGGAGGGGCCAGATTGTCAAGGATGGATGTAAGGGTGGAATTGTAGTGGCAGATAGATTGGTCAGGGCAGCAAAAGGATGAGATGGATGAGAGGAGAGGAGAGGAGAGGTTCGAGAGAACTAGTGAGCTGTTGCTGATCTAATGACATAATGCTTCTGTGAAGTTTGGTGTGAGGGGTAGAAGGGGGGAGAGTTGTAGGGAGGGATGAGATGTTGCCAGTGAGGAGATGATGGTCATAAAGAGGAAAAGGGGAGTTTGTAATAGTGCATCAATAGCTAAAAGATCAAGGGAGTGACCATCTTTGTGAGTGGGAGAGTCAGTCAATTGTGACAGACCGAAAGAGGGAGTAAGTTGCAGAAGTTGTTTTACAGAGGAGGCAGTGGGATTGTCAAGAGGGATGTTGAAGTCACCAAGAATGAGGACAGGGGTGTCTGAGGAAAGAAAATAAAGGTAGCCAGACAGTGATCTAGAAATAGAGTTGGGGAGCCAGGGGGCGGTATATTACTGCAACAAGTATAGAGAGGGGAGAGAATAAGCGAATCATGTCGGTTATTAATTAGGAAAATGTAAGGGAAGAAATTGGTTGTATTTGTTGAAAGGTGCAATGAGAGGAAAGTAAAATACCTACACCACCTCCTTGTCCGTTACCAGACCTAGGCATGTGGCTGAAGTGGAGACCCCCATGTGACAATGCAGCAGTGGATGTTGTGTCTAAAGGAGAGAGCCAGTTGCATTAGATAAAAGAGGAATGTGAGTAAGGTTAAGGTTTTCCGAGTCTATGGAAAGGTACACATGGATGTGCACGGCTAGTAAGTTGTTGGGGACCAGGATTAGGGGAGATGTCACCAGCAGCTAGTACGAGCAAGAGGGTGAGTGACATGAGGTGAGATGCAGATTTGCAGCAATGAGACTGTTTTTGGGATGAGGTGCAGGGCGGAGAGAGGGAGTCTAGGAATGTGGAAAGTTCAAAAGTAGGTGAGTTTAAGAGAGATGGGCTAATGAACAGAGAAGGTGGTGAGGGGGAAGAAGTAATTGAGTAAAGTAGTTTGTTATAGAGGCATGAGGTAGCAAAAGTAATAAGAATATACTGAGCATTTTTACAAAAGTGGGAACCAATTACACACATAAAACAAAGAATTACAGCAGCACTTGTCTAATAAAATGATTAAACATATTATAGTACATTCTATTTTAACTTTTATATATTTTTTGATAAACAACATAGACATGATTGTTTTCTAAGCACAAGTCTGAATAAAGTCTATCTCATGACATCTTACACAAACCAGATACTTTTTTATTGGCCTATTAGTACAGTTAGAGGGACATAATACCCAAAATGTTTCTTTCATGATTCGGATAGAACATACAAATTTAAACAACTTTCCAATATACTTTTATCAAAATGTCTTTGTTTTCTTGTTATCCTTTGTTGAAAAGCAGGAAAGTAAATTCAGGAGCGTGCACATGTCAGCAGTATTATATGGCAGCAGTTTTACAACAATGTTATACATTAGCAAGAGCACTAGATAGCAGCACTATTTCCTGCCATGTAGTGCCCCAGACATGTGAATGCTACCTATCTAGGAATCTTTTATACAAAGAATAATATGAGAATGAAGTAAATTTGATAATAGAAGTAAATTGAACATTTTTTTTTTAAAATTGTATTTTCTATCTGAATCACGAAAGAAAAGAAAAAAATGGTTTCATGTCCCTTTAAAAAAAAAAAATACACGCTTCGGATCTGAGGCAATACTGCTCAATTAAATTCCATCACATTCATCAGTTTTGTGCCCAGCGGAAGAGAGTAAACTCCTACTTTTTTTTTAATCTCAACGATAGTACAATATAAAAGGTATCGCTACTTACTGCAATACGTTAGTTTGGTATAGATTTTGTCATTTTTTTATATTTAATATTATATGGACTAGTAACCTTGTTTTCTAAATGGTTTTACAGGAAAGGCACAAAAGATGTGTTGTAGTTAGATTTCACAAGTGTTGGTAACAATGTTACGAGTCTTGAAGGTACAGGTGTACTGCTCACTTTTTTGGCCAGACTCGGAAATACCGCAAATCCACTTACGTCAATTGCGTATCCTATATTTTCAATGGGACTTACATAGCGCCGGTATTACGAGTCTGACCAAAAGTGAGCGGTAGACCCTCTCCTGTCAAGCCTGGTACCGCATTTAAAGGCCAGTAGTTAAGAGTTTTACACTACAACGTCGTAGCATAAAACTCTTAACTAAAGTGCTAAAAAGTACACTAACATCCATAAACTACCTATTAACCCCTAAACCGAGGCCCTCCCACATTGCAAACACTAAAATAAAATTATTAACCCCTAATCTGCCGAACCTGACATCGCTGCCACTATAATAAATATATTAACCCCTAAACCGCCGCACTCCCGCATGGCAAACACTAGTTAAATATTAACCCCTAATCTGCCGTCCCTAACATCGCCGCCACCTACCTACATTTATTAACCTCTAATCTGACGCCCCCAACGTTGCCGCCACTATAATAAAGTTATTAACCCCTAAACCTAAGTCTAACCCTAACCCTAATACCCCCTAACTTAAATATAATTTAAATACATCTAAATAAAATTACTACAATTAACTAAATTATTCCTATTTATAACTAAATACTTACCTGTAAAATAAACCCTAAGATAGCTACAATATAACTAATAGTTACATTGTAGCTTGCTTAGGGTTTATTTTTATTTTACAGGCAACTTTGTATTTATTTTAACTATGTAGAATAGTTATTAAATAGTTATTAACTATTTAATAACTACCTAGTTAAAATAAAGACACATTGACCTGTAAAATAAAACCTAACCTAAGTTACAATTACACCTAACACTACACTACAAATAAATTATTTCCCTAAATTAAATACAATTAATTACAATTAAATAAAATTAACTAAAGTACAAAAAAAACCCCACTAAATTACAGAAAATAATAAAGAAATTACAAGATTTTTAAACTAACTAAACCTAATCTAATCCCCCTAACAAAATAAAAAAGCCCCCCAAAATAGTAAAAAAAGCCCTACCCTACACTAAATTACAAATAGCCCTTAAAAGGGCCTTTTGCGGGGCATTGCCCCAAAGTAATCAGCTCTTTTACCTGAAAAAAAATACAAATACCCCCCCAACATTAAAACCCACCACCCACACAACCAACCCTACTTTAAAACCCACCTTAAAAAAAACTAACACTAACCCCCTGAAGATCACCTTACCAGGATACGTCTTCATCCAACCGGGCAGAAGTCTTCATCCAGACGGCATCTTCTATCTTCATCCATGCAGAGCCGGTCCATCTTCAAGACATCCAACACGGAGCATCCTCTTCATCCGACGACTGAATGTAGGTTCCTTTAAATGACGTCATCCAAGATGGCGTCCCTTCAATTCCGATTGGCTGATAGAATTCTATCAGCCAATCGGAATTAAGGTAGAAAAAAAATCCTATTGGCTGATGCAATCAGCCAATAGGATTGAACTGGCATTCTATTGGCTGATTGGAACAGCCAATAGAATGCCAGCTCAATCCTATTGGCTGATTGGATCAGCCAATAAGATTGAAGTTCAAGCCTATTGGCTGATTGCATAATCATCACAATTATGACAAATCACGGCTTGAACTATCTTGCTTTGCATGTAATGAGTCTCTCATATATTAGTTTCCCCTTTTAAGTTGCATTAATGAAATAAATGAACTTTTGCATGATATTCTAATTTTTCGAGTTTCACCTGTATCAATTGTTTTCTGTATATAAATTGCTGATAACATATAGGCAGTTTTTTTACTTTTTATGAAATATCCTAATATATATTAGTGAGTCAAAGTTTTAAGGGAGACGTACCGGTTTTAAAATTCTCTTGTATGAATATATACATAAATTAAATGTCTCAATACATTTATTTTGTATTTTAAACATATGTGGTTTTCTGGATATTTGGATACATATTTTGGTATCTTAGGCTTCTTGTAGCACCCTCCTAAAAACATTTTCTATTTATTAGCTACACATTTTAACACAACATAGAGGACGTTGTGTTCATTAGGAGTGGTTTGATACCTATTAAGTCCAGCGCATTTATTAGTTTATTTATTTCTTGTTGAAAAGTAGACAGGTGGCCTCCGGATTGTGCATGCATCTGAAACATTATACTGCAGCGGTTTTGCAAGAATACTTTTACAACGTTATACAGTATAAAAATAGTGCTGACATCTAGTGTTCAAAAGGATTCTTACAAAACTGCTACCATATAGTTCTGTAGACACGTACACTCTATCTGCCTAGGTATTATCTTCACCAAAGAATATCATGAAAACAAAGTAAAATTGATAATAGAAGTGGGAACTTTTTTTTTTTTTTAATTGTATGCTCTGTCTAAATTATAAAAAGCATTTTTTGGGGCTTCATGTCCCTTTGCATACAGCTGACATGAGAGTTCTGCATGGTGTTATGTATCTCATCTGTGCAACGATGTTAAAAGCATTGTGATCATATCAATATTTTAAAAAGGGATCAGTCTTGAGATCAAGATTTTCTGTGAAATGTTATAAAGGTCTGAAATCAGTGTTTGAAGGCGGCCTCACCAAGACGTGTTTTACTATACTTATCTACGGGGGGTGATGCTTCTATGACATTGCCAGAATTTTAAAATCAATATCGACACCTGCATTGAAGGTGTAATGTAAATGATACCTATAGACAGTATTGATTGGCAATACAATTAACATGTGTCACCTGAAACTCAACCTCTTGTTGCAATACAAAAGTGAAAGTAGGCCATGAATAATAAACTTATAGGAGCTGGGGCATTGTGGGTATAGTGTACATGTGTATATATTGTGTTATGTATAAGTATTATACTGTAAAATACTATACAGTAATATAATATAAGTCTTCTTGTATTTAAATAAACATGCTTTTAACTGTTGATGTGTTCTTTTCTTTTTTGAAACAAAAAGACAGTAGCCACATTTTTTTCATTTTACCAAAGTGCGTTTTTTTCCAGATTTGCACCACGTAAAATGTGTTTTTGAGATTGACAGCTTTTTTAACATTGTATTTGCATATATACTATAAGTTTTACTTTTAATATTGCAACCGCACTATACCAACGTGTTCTATATTAAAACCTGTTACAGTGTAGTTATGTTTTTTTTAAGAATGAAAAGACTTTAAATACATAAAACAGTATTTTAGAGTATAATACATACATATACATAACACAGTGCCCACAACCTCCCAGCTCCTATATGCTTCTTATTAAGGTGTGTTTTTTTTTTTGTTCTTTATTAACAATGCTGATCACATACATAGCGAATATGTATGCATTCCATGGGAGTTTCATGTGTGCTGCAAGTAGAATTCAAGATAAATGAGAAACAGGAGCACCGGTAGATGTACAAGTTGCGTTTATTCTCCACAATATCGCTACATATAAAATAGCATTACGCTCATGCTGTAAGAATGTCAAATGTCAGCGTATATATACAATGCTATTATAACATTGACAGCAGCTGGTTGGTCAATAATATGAGGAAGAATTTAACAGCTGACGCGTTTCAGCTTCCCAGCCGTAGTCAAAAGCTGAATGAAAAGGTAAAAACAGGCGCCCTTTTTCAAGGGCTATCCTTCCTCTCATTGGTCAACCAGTTAAGCCAATCATTATACTTTAAGCAAATGCGAGCCTCTAATACATTTATAGCAATCCACCTAATAGATAGTACAAGCACAGTCCCGAACAATTCAAGCACATGCAGTTCAATTTCTTTGCTACAATCTCATTTCTATCTGCAAAAACTCCTATTACTCCCAACGACCTTAATACATTGAAAAAAAAAAAAAAAAAAAAAAAAAAAAAAAAAAATATATATATATATGGGAAACAGAAGAAGAGAAAAGAGGAGGGGGGTAAGGACATGTCGACTTATACAGTATATATTCTTAGCATACTAGTATATTTTTGACATACTAGGTAAAGTATAGTTTGTATGTATTTAAAGCTAAAGTAGAATTGCCACCTCGGCCATGTTTTCCTGGACACTTATGAGTTACACATGCTGCAGGGTAAGCAGGGAGGAATATGTATTGTGTTTCTGGACAGCACTATTCATATTCCTCCCTGCACACCCTGCAGCATGTGTAACTTATAAGTGTTCTGTATTTTTAAGGGACGATGCATCATCAGGGGCTGCTGGGGTCATGTATCTAATGTATCTAATTGGAGGTCTAATTTGGGCATGTAGCATGCATGAGAGATCTTCAGGGGTTACATCTGATCTGAGGCCAATTTGTGCATATAGGTGAAATGAGAGGCCATCTATCTAATGTTACATTTTATTAAATAACTATGAAATAGCAGCGGTTCACGGGCATCCATCTGATATGAGGTCTCTCTTTGTGTATAGCTGTTACTCAAAGGGCTACAGATTCATAGATACACTTTATATACACTAGAACTAGCCAAAAACATTCATATACACTGAGGTTCAGCTCTGGTATATACTATAGTTTGCCAACACTGCACCAGTAGCAATAGAGTATATGTTATCAGACCATATGACAGCTGTTATCGCTAGCTATGTGAGTAAATTAGCGTTCTTTATCAAGCAATATTCAACTAGAATTTATAATTGTGACTGGTTTACATTATGTTTCTCGCACCAGTGAACTTCATTCATTCGTTCCAGTGCTGCAAACATATATATAAGTAACTGTTCACTTTAATACCAAATCATTCTGCTGTTACCCAACATATTAGTAAAGTATTGGTGAAAACAGTTTACTTACCATCAGCTGATACACGTTTTATCTATATGCAGGAACATGTAAACAATAACCAAACATTAGTAGAAACTGAGACGTAAGGAACAATACGATCGGAATATAAGCTAAGGTTATACGATACAATATATCTATTTCTTGACCTTAGCGTCATCAACAAACTGCAGCAAAATAGCAAATGTCAATAGAGGAGAGTCCATCCGCAGCTATACCCACGTGGGGGATTAGTAAGGGTAAAGCACTTCCTCTTTGGGTGAGTCCAAGTAACCTCTATAGGGGAGTCACTTGTGTGATATTTTTGCTTTACAAGTTAGCAAATATAAATAAGATTTTAAATTAATCTATATATATAAAGAGCAATGTATATACTATTGCTAATACGAATATATAGATCTTCGTTAATATATTAGGATAAAATTGTTACACACGGAGTCGCTCCCCTCTACACAGTAGACGGGATATCGCAGTGTGTTTCTGTGTGCCAGTGTCTGTATTTGCTTCCAGGGTTCTGCACAGAGGGCTGGGACATGGCGTCCTGTATGAGGTCCAGGACTCTCAGTAAAGATGATGTGAACTATAAATTGCATTTCAGGATGATCAACGAACAGCAAGTTGAGGATATCACCATTGATTTCTTCTACAAACCTCACACCATCACCCTCCTGACCTTCACCACCATCAGTCTGATGTACTTTGTCTTTACAAGGTAAGTGTGGGGATGCTAAGAGTGGTTCAGAAAAGGTGACTTTTCTGATAACACTATTATAGGGGAATTGTTATTATGTTAGAATAATGCTAGTCTGTTGATACATCTGCAAAGTGATTTATGTATTTGGATGACTGTTGTTTAAAATGTTTAATAATTTTATCACATAATCCCAAAGATAACATATTTATTAAGATTTCTTGCATCTAGGCAATTAAGAAGCCATTTTTGTAATATACATACAGTATTTTCATGGTTATAAAAATGGCCTGTGAGCTAAATGCAGTATTGGGAGCAATAGTTTTTATGTCCTAGCTATGAAGATGACAGGATCTCAATAATTCCTTAGAACCTAAGGGAATAATATATTGAGATTTAAAGATCCTGCCATCATCATAACCACTGTAGGTACTGCTGCAAGTATTTACCAAACACTGTTACAGAGAACTAAAACTTTGTATTGTATTCTATTGTTATGTATAAGTCCATTGTATTGTATTACAGTGCATAAGCATAATTGTCTCTTGTTTAAAACCATGGAGTATGATGGTTTTACATATAAATTGCCCCCTAACAAAATATTATATATATATATATATATATAAATAATGTGTGTGTGTATATATATATATATATAAATAATGTGTGTGTGTATATATATATATATATATATATATATATATATATATATATGTGTGTGTGTATATATTCTGAGGAAAGGGAGTGTGTCCCCGAAACGTCACTTTGTTCTATTAAAATACACTTTGGAAAGACCAGTGAGTGCCGCCTCTTTCCTATTATATTCAACCGTTGGCACCCTGGCGTTTGCTGTTGTGGAGAGAGTGCTCTTTTTTGAATTTTATATATATATATTTTCATCAATACATTATGAAAAATTATCTGGTTTATAGCACTAAACTAAGGCTTTACCAAGACCTAAGTTTCCAGGATATCCCTTTTTACCTTGCCCACTAAATGACAAAATAAGCAGAGTTATGATGTGTTCCAACAGGGAATTTACATGTCACTGCTTTGAACACATTGGTGCCCCTGGTACTTGCTTCTGATTGGTTCATGCTTTATATGTATGTACTGCTGCTATGCTTAGTGATCTTTTTGAATTTGAAAGGGTCCCCAATCCCCATAATGGGAGGGTGGAAGTGGCATTGTATTCTGTAACATCTATCAGGTGTCTGATTCTGCATACTCCCTATCACTTGGCAATTTGCAATTTTATATTGCCAGTGTCCGCTATAACGCAGTGAATAAGGAGCTGTTAGTTCCACCAATAGATGATGTCTGCAGAATTATAATTAAATAGTCCCGTTTATATCCATTTCCACAGTGCTAGATTTTCCCTGGGGTAATCTATCTTGCATTGTATAGGAAATGAGCTGTGACAAAGATTGCTCTGAGCTTAATGCCATCTGGTCACCCCAAGGGACAGGATGAGGGTTTGTGTTCTGTTTCATTTCTGTATTTCTCTCCCTTCAAGCACTGAACGCATAATTGAAAGATTCAATTTAAGATTCACATCCTGTAAGACACCAGTGATATAATATTGTTCAGCTTAGATTTGTCTCTCTTTAAGGAGATAGTATCAACCCATCTGAGGACTGTGTCCAGTAGAAATTTGCTAGTTCTTTGAAGGTCGATTTACTTGGTTCTGGCCTGGTGACAATGAAATCTTATTTGCAACATGGTTGCAAACCATTCACACTGCACCATATATGGGCACTGTAGAAATATGTTCATATGATTTCAGGTATACAAATAGTATACTTTAATGAGTAAAACAGCTGTTTAAAATTCAGAAATAAACATTAAAGAACAATTTCCCATACATTTAATACTTTTTGCAGTAGGTTTAACAAGACATTTCGAACACATTAAAGGGACATGAAACCCCATAATGTTCTTTAAAGATTCAGATACTTCTATTATCAATTTTGCTTCATTATTTTGGTTTCCTTTATTGAATGAGCAGCAATGCCCTACTGGGAGTTAGCTGAATACATCTGTTAGCCAATGACACCAGGCATATATTTGCAGCCACCAATCAGCAACTAGCTTTAAGCTTCTGAGCCTACCTTTGTATTTTCAACATACGATATCAAGAGAATAAAGCAAATTATTTAATAGAAGTAAATTGGAATGATGTTTACAATTTTATGCTCTCTCAGTATCATGAACAAAGAATTTTGGGTTTCATGTTCCTAAAGGGAAGCAGATTTTATAGTACAGTGGCACAAGTGTCTAACAGGCAGGGGTGTCTAACTATGACTTCAATTGTTTTACTTCTTTAAGTTGAGAGGATTATAACTTTTGATTGCTAAATCTTTGCATAATAAAACTTTATAATCTTGACAAATAAGTAACTGGATAATAAACAGATTTATTGCAGGGTGTTAAAGTATGCAACATTAATCCCATGCCAGACAAATTAATTTAGGCACTGTGTTTTTTTCTATATATATATATATATATATATATCAGTATCTCACAAAAGTGAGTACACCCCTCACATTTTTGTAAATATTTTATATCTTTTCATGTGACAACACTGAAGAAATGACACTTTGCTACAATGTAAAGTAGTGAGTGTACAGCATGTATGACCGTAAATTTGCTGTCCCCTCCAAAATAACTCAACACACAGCCATTAATGTCTAAACTGTTGGCAACAAAAGTGAGTATACCCCTAATTTGAAATGTCCACCATTATTTTCCAGCACTGCCTTAACCCTCTTAGGCATGGAGTAAACCAGAGCTTCACAGGTTGCCGCTGGAGTCCTCTAGCACTCCTCCATGACGACATCACGGAGCTGGTGGATGTTAGAGACCTTGCACTCCCCAAACCTTCCGTTTGAGGATGCCCCACAGATGCTCAATAGGGTTTAGGTCTGGAGACATGGCCAGTACATCACCTTTACCCTCAGCTTCTTTAGCAAGGCAGTGGTCATCTTGGAGGTGTGTTTGGGGTTGTTATCATGTTGGAATACTGCCCTGCAGCCCAGTTTCCGAAGGGAGGGGATCATGCTCTGCTTCAGTATGTCACAGTACATGTTGGCATTCATGGTTCCCTCAATGAACTGTAGCTCCCAAGTGCCGGCAGCACTCATGCAGGCCCAGACCATGACACTCCCACCACCATGCTTGACTGTAGGCAAGACACACTTGTCTTTGTACCCCTATGGTTGCTGCCACACACGCTTGACACCATATGAAACAAATAAGTTTATCTTGGTCTCATCGGACCACAAGACATGGTTCCAGTAATCTATGTCCTTAGTCTGCTTGTCTTCAGCAAACTGTTTGCAGGCATTCTTGTGCATCATCTTTAGAAGAGGCTTCCTTCTGGGATGACAGCCATGCAGACCATTTTGATGCAGTGTGCGGTGTATGTTCTAAGCACTGACAGGCTGACCCCCCACCTCTTTAACCTCTGCAGCAATGCTGGCAGCACTCATACGTCTATTTCCTAAATAACACCAAATTTAACACACCTGCTCCCCATTCACACCTGAGACCTTGTAACACTAATGAGTCACATGACAACGGGGAGGAAAATGGCTAATTGGGCCCAATTTGGACATTTCCACTTATGGGTGTACTCACTTTTGTTGCCATCGTTTTAGACATTAATGGCTGTGTGTTGAGTTATTTTGAGGGGATGGCAAATTTACACTGTTATACAGGCTGTACCCTCACTACTTTACATTGTAGGAATGTGTCATTTCTTTAGTGTTGTCACATGGAAAGATATAATAAAATATTTACAAAAATGTGAGTGGTGTACTTACTTTTGTGAGATACTGTGTGTGTGTGTGTGTGTGTGTGTATATATGTATGTATATATATATATATATATATCTATATATATATATATATATCAGTTTATGCCGGGGTTAGGTTCCAGAGGGAATGGTTGTAAATCGAAACCGTTGTATATTGAAACCCAGTTTATAATGTAAGTCAATGGGAAGTGAGGGAGTTAGGTTCCAGGCCCCTCTCAAAATTGTCATAAGTAACACCTAATACATTATTTTTAAAGCATTGAAATGAAGACTTTAAATGCTAAACAGCATTATAAACCTAATAAAATAATCACACAACACAGAATATATAATTCAACTAAGTTAAATGAACAAATACATTTGCTAAACAGCATTATAAACCTAATAAAATAATCACACAACACAGAATATATAATTCAACTAAGTTAAATGAACAAATACATTTGCTAAACAGCATTATAAACCTAATAAAATAATCACACAACACAGACTTCACTTGCATTTTTCTGCAAACAGTTCTTTCTATGCATTCCAATCTGGACTGATTTATAGAAAGGAAGATCTTGTTCCTTTGAAATCTGCTCGATAGCTCAGGTCTAGTTAAACTGATTAATTTCAGCTTGCTTGGCTTTGCTGCAACACAAGCGGACAGCTCCACCTTCTGGCTATTTTAATAAATGCACTGCTTCTCAATGCTTTTCAATAGCAGTCACATGACTGGAAAAAAAGGTTGTTATTCTGAAACAGTGTAAATTGAACCGTTGTAAAACGAGGGCCACCTATATATGTATTTCTATATGAGTGATTTCTGATTTGCTGCTATAATCCTGTTAAAAGGATAGCTGTGTTAAAACAGTATTTTTGAAGTAAAAAAACTGAGAATTTGCATAGCTTACAGACCAGGCAAGTATGTAAATGTTCAGAATATAATTACACCTTCTTTGCTGCAGTTGCCTTTTTAGTGGCCACACTCCTCCCTCCACTTGCTTTATTTGGAGGAGCCAATCAGGACATATTATTTGAATTGCCACTGTTATTTTGAAACTTATTATTAAAACTTACATTGCTTTGCAGTGTCTCTGCTGAGGCCAGTTAGTGACTGACATGTAGTTAGTTGGGTTACGCTTGTGTCTGTAGTGTGCACTTTTAATGCTCAGAATTCAGAAAAAGCCTTCAATTTTCACAGCTAATTTACAGGAAAGGGGGACAAAATAAATAATCAAAGTATATTGCTCAGGTTTTTATTAAGCATAATTTAAAAGAGCAGTGTACCGTAAAATTAGTTTTCCCTTAAAGGGACATTAAACACTTTGAAATGGTAATATAAAATGATAAATAGTATACATGAAAAAACTATGCAATATACTTGCATTATTTATTTTGTCCCCTTTTCCTGCAATTACATTTTGAAATTGTGAGCTTTTCAGTTCCTTTTAGAAACTGTTATATTCCACACTGTCATTGGCTGCATACTCTAGTGACCTATTTATAACTGGCCACAGCAGAGAAGGTAACCTAAGTTACAACAGGGCAGCTCCCCTTTTTTATAGACACCAAAACTTTACACTTATTTTGTCAATATTTAACCCTTTGAGTGCTAAGCACTGCTAAGATTTTTTTAATGTTTTTTTATTTTTTTGAACATTTTTTATTTTTTTGAACATTTTTTTTTTTTTTTTTCAGACCCCCAAGACTTACACTGTTGGAAAGGTTAGGCGATTACCTTTCCAATGGTGGGTCTTGGGGGGTCTGTAGCTGCTTAGATGCCTGAGATACAGGCTTCTAAGCAGCATGCCCCCTGCTCCTATACTTAACATTGTTAAGTATAAATAAAGTTACAGCTAATGAAACTTAAAAAAAATATAGCTACATATTATTCTCAGACTAATCTTCTCTATGAATGCATCATTCTATCTAGCATTTAGTTATTGTTTAATGTCCCGTTAATGTACACACATTTTTGTACAAAAGTACACACATTTATGTATATATGTGTATGTGTATAATGATGTGTAGAAAAAGCACTCACTGGACTTTGGACATCAAATAGAAAAAACCTTCAGACAATTGAAACTCTATTGGGTTCATATGTGTGTTTATCTGGCTTTTGATATTTTCAAGTATTTCAGGGAAAATAAGATAATGTGTCCTTAAATGGGGCTGTCAATTGCTAGCTTTATGGATCACCATTCTAAAGTGAATATTGCTATTACATGTTTCGCACAGTTTACTTAACAATCCCACAGTGGGTTCTGTGTCAATTTAAAGACCACTGTCCTTGATTCTTGCAAGTTTTGTGGTGTGCTATATTATCCCTTATTGGTTATGTCCTCTGACTTGAGGATTAGTCATAACTGCATATGCTTCAGTCACTGGTCTTATCCCCAACTAGTGCAGAAAGTTTTTTTTCTTTTTATCCCCATTAATGTTGCTTTAACTATGTGTTTAACTGTTTTGCGTTTTGAAAAGGTCAACTCATATTTAAAGAAGGGAATTTGTTTCATAAATAAAACACTAACACAATATAGTATTTTATAATTTACCCCACTCTGTCTCTTTAAAGGAACATGAAATCCACATTTTTTTGTTTCATGAGTCAGAGCATGTGATTTTAAAGAATTTTCAATTTTTATATCTATTGCCAAATTTTCCTTCATTTTTTTTGTATCCTTTGTTGAAGGAGCAGCTATCTGAACACATCTGGTGAACCAATAACACGAGGCATATATGTGCAGCCACCAATCAGCAACTAGTTCCCAGTAATGCATTGCTGCTTCTGAGCCTACCTATGTATTCTTTTCCACTTAGGATACCAAGAGAACGTAGCAAATTAAATAATAGACGTACATTTGAAAAATAAAATAAAATCATATGCTCTGTCTGAATAATGAAAGAAAGAAAAAAAAGAGGTTTCATGTCCCTTTTAACTCTGAGGGCCTGGTTCTCTAAAGCTCTCTGGTCTTGCAAGATTCTGTTAGATGCCTCATCAGTATTATGAGAACTCTCAGGGATTGTTTTATAGGCTGTTTTTACCTTGGGAATTGTCTTGCAGTCTGAGTTTTAGTTTGGAGAAGTTTTACTGTGTGAGAGTTCTGTAAATCTGTTGCTTGTGAGTAGAAAAGAGGAGGATATATTATACAGTGATGTGCGTTGAGGTCAGTGGCTGGTGAGGCACTGGTTAGTATCAAAGCCAGATAAACACACATATGAACCCAAAAGAGGTTCAATTGTTGGATGCTTAAGAGTCTGCAGAAACACTCGGGTACACACAAACAAAGACATTCAAAGGCACACACTCATAAACACACAAACAGAAGCATTCAAAGGCGCACACACACACACACACACACACACACACACAAAGACATTCAGAGGCACACTCACTCAGACGTATACAAACAGAAGCATTCAAAGGCACACACTCATAGACACACCCAAGCAGAAGCATTTAAAGGCACACACATTCATAGGCGCACACAAACAGAAGCATTCAAAGGCGCACACACACTCATAGGCACACACACACACATTATTAACCAAAATGTGATAAATCAGTTGCGCCTAAAAACAACAAATGCAAAAAATAATACTGTTAAAAAATTATATAAAGAAATAGTGTGTGCAAGAGAATATGTGCGGTAAAACATATACAAGTGCAAAAAACACAATTATAAGATGCCCACACGCTGGATGGTGTGAGGTAAACTCACAAACAATAATGTCAATCAGACCAAAGCTCAGGTGTGTGACCCCAAAAGTCCAAAGTTCGAATAATGATGGTATGGCGGCAAAAACTTCTTCCAAAAGTTGAAGGCAATTCAAACGTAGCAAATCTGTATAAAACACAAAAAAGAAGAAGGCGCCAACATAGTGTGAATCTGTATTGAAAGTTGTTCACTCCCCACACATGAATTGTACTTACAAAAAGTCAGGCACTTGAGAAGTGCTACAACGGCTTTCTGGAGCATTAACAGCTGTCCAGGTAGCTGGTCTCTCGTAATCAAGATGTAATCCTTAGTGCTGCGTACGATCTGCAGCAATTTTGCAGCTTGACCCCTTTAGCCGGCTACTTTCTCTCGTTATATTCGGGATAGGAGAGAAGCCCAAACCAGGTGGGCTGGTAGCTATAATCGGATGCCAAGTACTTTAAAAAACGAATTACCAAACATATAAAATATCACTCAGCCGTGATAAAGATATAGTTAAAAACAAATGTTTATTTAGTAAACATGTATCACAACGCGTTTCCCGGTCTACCTTGACCGCTTCCTCAGGTGAATAAACCATATCTAAAATGCACAGCTTATATTTGCTTAACTCGGCGTTCAAGCCGAAATAGAGCGCATGCGTGAAGGAGTATGCAATCCCCAGAGTAAAAGGGGGTGTGTATCAACGCCTAAATGATTGGTTGTCTACAGAAAAGTCGGACCAACCACAGTGAAATGTAGTAAC
This sequence comes from Bombina bombina, assembly GCF_027579735.1. Taxonomy (NCBI): domain Eukaryota; kingdom Metazoa; phylum Chordata; class Amphibia; order Anura; family Bombinatoridae; genus Bombina; species Bombina bombina. The sequence continues at coordinate 995,322,468 of NC_069503.1, forward strand.
ACACCTCTAGTGTGTGTGTAAGTGTATACCCAATACTTTCCTGATATACAGGTAACTGCCGATAGCGTGATTTCATGTTAAATACAAGTAACAAATCACTATTCTATAATGCATATACAAGGTAACCAAAAATTACTATTGGCGCCGTAGCGCTACAAAATTCTAAATGCGTACGTTTAACCCCCTATTGGGATACTACTCCTTCATGCATTTACAAAACGAAAGTTACACTGTACCATATATCAGAAACAATGACTAATATCTCAATGAACTGAAATATACAGGATATATACTATATATAAAATATACTACCCCGCATAAAAAAATTTAAAATACAGTTGACTCATGTAAACAATAAATATAAAAAATACAAAAAAAATATACATAATCATAAAAATGAAAATACTTAATGCATACTCACACACATTCAAAAAAACTGAGACACACACACACACACACATTTAAATAGACAAAAACACCAACAGACACTCAAATTTAAAGATTCACATACACACACACACACACACACACACACACACACACACACACTTACAGACACAAAGAAACACACACTAATAAACTAAAAGAAAAAATAGCTATACTGTATGCATAGATGCACAGTAATGTGCTCTCATTGGATTTATAGCAAAAAATAAATAAAATTGTTATTGTTAATTTTTCCCCCCTACAAATCCAGGAAGTGCCTATCATGCATCTGTACAGTGCTTTCTAGTTTATCTATACTGCTTTTATAGTCTGCTGAGATTACTGGATTAATTTGGAATATTTATCACATGCTTATAATGCTGTTGCTAAGCTTCTTTAAAACATATTTTTACCATTAAGCAACACACTGCTCCTTATGAGAAAATAAATGTGATAGCAGATATCAAAGACAAGTATAATACAGTTTTCAATAAAAGATCCAAAGATCTATAATATATTCAAAATATGAATGATATATCCAGTGAGTTATGTGATCAAATCCGATGGTCTTTAAAAAAATCCTCAAAGTGAAAAAAAGAGAAAACAATATATAATGTAACTTTGATGTACCCAATGGTAAAGAGAATGTGTTTAGACAGTATCCTACCCACATGAGATGGAGCTATAGTATTGCATTTTATCTCCCTCTAGGGACTCATCCATTTATACCCAACTACATCAGAAAAGGTGTGTAGACCCTGCAGGTACTGGAAGCGGAGATCGAGAGCGGTGTGAACGCTGCCCTGTATCCGCATCCATCTGCATTAGGGGTAAATCACTTGCAGTTAATATTGACTGTTCCTACAAAGGACTCTGATCACACATATGTATGTTGGCGTATTGGATGTTTTATTGTATTTTATATGTATATTTTAATAAATTGTTCTTCTTGAAGCCCTTGGGAGACTGTTTGCCTGACAGTATAAAGCAGGTGTGCACAGGGAATGAGCTCCATCTCATGTGAGTAGGATAAACACATTCTCTTTACCATTGGGTACATCACAGTGTTACATTATATATTGTTTTCTCTTTTTTTCACTTTGAGGATTTTTCAAGACCATCGGATTTGATCACATCACTTAATATACAGTCATTAATATATAGCTTCTTGCTATATAATTGGAAAAAAAAACCCGATATATATATATATATATATATATTCAGGATAAATAACCTTTGGATTATAATATATTTTAATAATCTATCTTTAATAGTTTTTTTTTTTTCTCAAAAAGCATTTTATTTAAAAAAAAAAATCCTATAAAAAAAAATCTGATTAAAATAATAATAAATTATATATATTTATTTTAAATTAATTGAATTTTATCCACTTTGTTGAAAGCTAAACATAGGTAGGTTCATATGCTAATTTCTAAGCCCTTGAAGGCCGCCTCTTATCTCAGTGCATTTTGAAAGTTTTTCACAGTTAGACAGCGCTAGTTCATGTGTGCCATATAGATAACATTGTGCTCACTCCTGGAGTTATTTGTAAGTCGGTGCTGATTGGCTAAAATGCAAGTCTGTCAAAAGAACTGAGATAAGGGACAGTCTGCAGAGGCGTAGTTTCTTGTACGTGTGGCTAGTTTAGTATATACAGGTATGCTTCACTTTATAGAGCTTCCCTATTACAACGCTTTGTGGAGTCATAGTTCAACCTCCAATGAGGTTGAACTGATTGCGAGATTGCAAGAAAAGTGACTGGCACCATTTTGTTATGCGCAGTTCACTCTATTTACAGCATTACAGTGCAATCTGTGTCTCAGTGTTGTAGTCTGGCAAATTTTACTACAGTAATTGTCACTATTTTACATGTACAGTTTTTATTGAATACTGTGCTGTGCTAGTGTTAAACTAAACATAGCGCTATTGCACCCCTAATATATGTTAGTTCAAATATGTTTTCAAGTTTTTAAACACACTGGCAAGTGAAAAGAAAGCTAAAACAATGTTGTTTCACTTTAAGGCGGTTTTCACTTTACAGCAGGTCCCTAACCCGCTGTATGAGTGAGGTATACCTGTAGTAGTTTTCTGTCAGTTAAGTAGGAGTTTTGTGAACTTTGAGCAAATTTCAGCTGCATGCATTTGGCAGAATAAATTAGTGAGAACTGCAGGTGTAAAATGTGTTGAATATTTAACGGGGGTTGTGAGAGAGGTTCAGACACCCAGGGATCTCCCCTGTCCCTCCCATTTTCTGAAACTAAATGTAATATAAGATTAAAAAAAAGCACATAGTGTAAGGGCAGCAACATTCTCACTACTATATTTTACATCCAGAAATGCAGGAAACGCCCCTTGGAGATATGCAGCAAAATGTGCCTTTCTAGAATAAAAACAAATAGATGTGGCGCTAAACAGCTGGGTATATTAAGAAAGTGCACTATATATATACCACTATTATGTGCCAAAGTCAGTTAATAACATAAATAATAAAGATAATATTAAAAGGTACCTATCATAATATATAAAAGGTGAAATCCAAGGTATAAAAATGTAACTAAGATTAAAGCAAATACTAAGTTAAAAAGTGGTCCCAATTTGGGGTCAGTTTAATAAATCACATTTGATATACATACACAACGATATACAATCTACCACCGGTGGTATATGAAAGACACGATTAAACAAATAAAATGACAATAAAAAGCAAATCTTATTAATACAAAGAAATATAAAACGTCTAATGAGCAGTGATCCTTATATAGGTAATAGTCCCAATCACTTTCATGAAGATACGGTAAATGGGATAAGCAATATCCAAAGTGGGAAGGCTAAGCTGGCAGCATAAGAAATATATTGAAAACAGTAGATCCAGTAGATAGCACTGTCAATAGAATTAATAAAGTTCCAGGCTTTACCTTAAAATCTCAGACCAACCTTCCGGACGGACTTACTCTCTAAGCTCCGACCGGGAACGTGAATCACCTAGTTTAGGCGTTTGGGTCTTTCTGGCAGCGATACTTTCCTCCTTCAGCGTGTGACGTAGTGCAACTTGTACGTGGACCCAAATCACCCAATCCGGTGAGGGGTTTCCCCTCTGTCTGTCCCAATGCGGGAAGTGCCTTTCTAGAATCTTGTTATCAATCTTGCAGTGCTAGAGTATCATTTTAGATAATCTCATCTGAACAGAGAGTTTTAGTGAATTGAGTCCTACGTTTTTTTTTTTTATTATTATTATTTATTTTGTAAGAAGTGTACTCATGTCAAATATGGCTGTGTAGGCTTCATTATGGCCATCAGGTCAAATATATCAAGTAATCAGCATTGCTTAGTATGGCCAGCAGGTCAGGTACATACAGGAAATCTGATGAGTAATATATACCCAAAAGAGTATAGATAGGGGCGCTATCAATATAAACAAAAATAACCAATATATACAGTATAAACAGTATATACAATATAAAGGTAACACATGTGTATATATATATATTAGAACTATATAGGAATGTCACAAGTAGAAGGATCACATACAGCACATCCAGGTAATCAATACCTATAAGTAACAAGATTGTCCCATAGAACTTAGTAAGTCCAATGAGTGTCCAGTATCTTGCTAGAAAGAAATTTGGCAGCTCTGCTCGAAGTATAAGGCCATCCACAACGAGTTATTCTATAAAGAGACAGAGAAGGCGCCACATAGCGTAATTCTGTGTGATATGTCAGAATATAATTGGAGTAGCAAGTAGTATATTTAAAAAGTGTTTTATTAACACGTTAAAAACACTTTTTATATATACTACTTGCTACTTTGCCTCTTTTGGATTTCCCTGCCCTGTTGAACCCTCTAATTACTGGCGGTGAAACAGCGAAATTGACCTACAAGTATCACGTTCATATAGTGATTGGAAACCGGTCCTTGGGAGTCTGAGCTTGAGAGGAGAGTTATACCGGACAACTCTGAGGTTCCGGTCTGTCCAGCTTACTACATATTGGTGCTTTACTAAACGTGAGTGTATCAGACTTTCCAATTATATTCTGACATATCACACAGAATTACGCTATGTGGCGCGTTCTCTGTCTTTTTATAGGAAATCTGATGAGGTTTAGCAGAGTAGAGGACATTTGTAAGGTTTAGCAGAGTAATGTCCTCCACATCAGGTTTAGGAGAGTAATGACAGCAGGTAAAATATCAAAGGTTAGTTACCGAGTGCTATGCGTTTGGGTATTGAGCATAGAAACCATCAACCATTGGCCGCTGGTAGCAAAACCATAATATATAGCTATAATGTAAAAACAAGTATATTACTTCACCACCAGTAAATGTGTATTTGAATGGGCCTTTAAGAGGATTGAGGGTCTATGTAAGACAGTGAAACCGATTTACCAGGCAAGATTTGTGACAGCCCAGACTTTACACAACTGTGTAATAGATCTAAGGTACAGTGGTAACCCTTACAAATCATCTATAGAATGTGTTATTGGTTGTAAAATATTTGTAAGTCACCCACATACCACAGAGCCTCTGTCTACCAGGCATAGCCTTGGTGTTTTTTTTAAAGCGATACTAAACCCAAAATTTGTAGCAACCTATCAGCAAGCACTACCCAGGTGCTGAACCAAAAATGTGCCGGCTCCTAACCTTACATTTCTTCTTTTTTAAATAAAGATAGCAAAAGAACGAAGCAAAATTTATAATAGGAGTAAATTAGAAAGTTACTTAAAATTGGATGCTCTATCTGAATCATGAAAGAAAAATATTTGGGTTTAGTGTCCCTTTAAGCTTCCTGAAGTCGGTGTTTCCCCGTTCCTATCCATCAGCCTGCAGGCAGTCTGGATCTCATACAGTAAAAAACAAACATTTAGATGTATCTTAAATTACACAAAATCTACTTAAACTGAAATTTTTTTCAAAACTTGTGTCATGATATGGATTAGAAGCCTTTTGGTAGAGCAGATTACAAAGAAGGGAAGAAAAAAAACGCTCAACAAAATTTTACTGTTAATAGAATCATTAAAGGGACACTGAACCCACATTTTTTTCTTTCGTGATTCAGATAGAGCATGACATTTAAAGCAACTTTCTAATTTACTCCTATTATCAAATTTTCTTCATTCTCTTGGTATCTTTATTTGACATGCAAGAATGTAAGTTTAGATGCCGGACCATTTTTGGTGAACAACCTGGATTGTTTTTGCTGATTGGTGGATAAATTCATCCACCAATAAAAAAAGTGCTGTCCAGAGGTCTGAACCCCACCAACAAAAGCTTAGATGCCTTCTTTTTCAATAGAACAAAGAAAATTTGAAAATAGGAGAAAGTTGCTTAAAATTGCATGCTCTATCTGAATCACGAAAGAAAAAATTTGGGTTCAGTGTCCCTTTAACAGCTGTTTTTTTTTCTGGAGGCAGCATTTATAGATCATCTTATTTCCCAATTACCTTTATTTATTGGTAATATTTTTTTGTTGTGTTTTTTTCCCAACCACATTTCATTCTCACAGTGTAAGTATATTTGTGCAATGAAAATATACTTTCTATAATTATATAGACTGTTGGTGACCATGTCAGTTTCCAAGTGAGATATATATATATATATATTTATAATTTTTTTTATTTGTTTCTATTTCAGGGAAAATACGAGCCAAGAAGACAATATTTGGAAGGGCATCTTATCTGTGATCTTTTTCTTTCTAATTATCAGTGTTTTAGCTTTTCCAAATGGTAATGTATTTGTTACTTTTTAAATATGTATTTCTACAAATAAGATTTTCAGTCTTTGCAGAAATAAACCCAAAAAAATAATTTTTCTTTAATTTACTCCTTGTTTATGCAGAATTTATTTGACGATAGACTATCTGTGCACTCTCATTCAAACAGTATATATATATATATATATATATATATATATATATATGCCGTATTAGAAAGATTCCCCCCTATAGTTAACTGGTTACCTTTTTGTTGCAGTTAATCCAGATTCTTAGACAATATGAACACTATGCATCCACTTATTTTGATGATGTGATAATTAATAATCAAGGCCAGCTCTATAATTGGACCACGTAACACCACAGGACACCGGTGGCATTTGATAGGGGTGGCACATTGGAAGGGCATGTTCTGGCTGATAATTATATTATTTTTAAATCAATTACTCTCATATGGGGTCCATCAACTTGGCTTGATGTTGTGTGAAATTTCAGTCTGCTGAGCTTTATTCTTTGAGACTGACTATGACTATGGTTGGGTGTAGACTGGAGTAGATGCAGAGGTTTAGAAGGGGTCATTTCATTCTTGGACCCAGTAGCACAATATTTTGAGCATGCCCTGTTCATAAATGGGATTTGGACTTTCTTCTTCAGAAAGTTAATGCTGTAGTAGACACATTTAGTAAAGCTGGTTGAGCTGTGCACAGGCTAAATAAGTTGTATATAATGTAGGGAGGGGGTTGATGATTAATAAAGTAGAAGCAATATAGACTTGACCAGTGCATATTTGAACATAGCCAAACTAGGTCCATGCCTAGATTGCCTTTACCAATTAGAAAGAATTCCAGAGTGGTTTTGTGATGAAGCACAGGGTAGTGTCATTAATACTAATACACTTTCTTGGGTGCATGGGCTTACGGAGTGACAACTTTACAAGATAATATGCTGCGACTGGGTGAATTAAGGCTTTTTCATTCATAATTCAGATAGAGAATACAATTTTCAAATGTTTCTGTTATCAAATTTGCTTTGTTCTCGTTTTATTCTTTGTTGAAGAGATACCTAGGTAGGTAGTGTGCACATGCCTGAAGCACTACATGACAGGAAATAGTGCTGCTATCTAGTGCTCCTGTTAATGTATAACATTGTTGCAAAACTGCTGCCATATAGTGCTGCAGACACTCCTGAGCTTACATCCCTGCTTTTCAACAAAGGATAAAAAGAAAACGTGATAAACAGTTATTGGTTGACATGTATCTCTTGTATTTCTTGGAACTTTTTGCATCATAGGATCATAGTATCTTCTAAAATGTGCACTCTCTTGACAGGTCCCTTTACCCGACCTCATCCTGCGATATGGCGAATGGTTTTTGGTAAGTATAGGTTTTAAAAAAAAATTGAATGGAAAAAAAAATCAAACAATTCTACTTCTGCATTTCCATGGAACTGTGGCAAAATCTATTTTGTTCTTTAAATTCCTCAGAATTATTATCTCTCAGCATAATTCATAAACGTATAATGTGTCAATCACATAAACAATAAAGGGCCATAATGTCATCCCACAAAGTACAAGCAACACAGAAAGAACTTTACACTCATTGGCTGTTTATTTGTACTTTAAAGGGATATGATACCCAAATGTTGAAGCAATTTAAATTGACTAGAAAGTATCATCTAAGCATCTCTATGTAAATAAAGGAAGACATTTTACCTCAAAATTTCCTCAGTAGCCACATCCTACTGTAAAATGACTTTAAGCAGCCAATCAGGATGCTAGTCCCAGGACTTGCAAGGGATCATGCATCTGGCATGTGAAGCACCTGCATTTTTTTACTATGAAATCACATGAGATTTCAGTGAAATCTCATGAGGTCAGAGTAAAGCAAAGTGTGACATTAGCATTGATGATGCTGATTGGCTGTAGTTTTGACATTCGCTGAAGGACAACTGTTCACAGAATACTTACTCTTGTGATCTAAAGACATTTTGAGTTAAATACATTCAATTTTTACATAGATATGTTGTCGTGATATTTCCCTGTCAGTTTTTTACAGATGAATGTTATTAGGTGTGGGTTCAAAGTGTTTACGGCTGGGCAGTTAATCTGAAGTGAAAACAGTGCCTTTTTTAATATACTGTGATTTCATGTAATAAATCTGCTTGGAAGAGTATCCTGTTATCCGGTGGTATGTTTACAAAGAGCTATTGAAGCTCTGTTAACTAAGTATGCTTTTAGCCTTCATTTCCTCTCCCCCTTAAATATACTGCATCACACTATGTAGATTATCTTTCTATTTTGAGGATATTCGTTTTGGAATCCTTTGAACCAATGTGGATTAGAAATATTGGATTTATTGCATCTGGGATATATGAACATTTTTATAAAGGGTTGTATGTTTCCCTTGTACACAGCACTGTTACGGCATTGTTTATGCATTATCATGTAGCATGACACATATTCACTTTGTAGATAGCAGGAAGTGACTAGCAGCGTTATTTGTGCTAAAATTTGTGACATCCGAAAGCAGAATACTGTTTTTTTTTTTTTTATTACATCCTAAATAGAAGTAGCTTTAACCCCTTAGCGGCTGAGACATTTCACCCCCTGTGCTGAAGCTGTTTTTAGTGGTTTGGCCCTCATTGCAATTTTACAAACAAATTCTAATGTTTTTCTGTGAAGTACCCCTACAAATTATACTTTTGTTTTTTTTGTCAGCAGACCTAGCATTTTAGAAAAAAACTTTAGTTTGCAGAAATATCATAGGAAACTTCTATGTGAAATTCAAAAAATAAATACATATTTGTGTCCTTTTCTATGGCTTACATAGTAAATACCAATATTCCCTAATTATTTCAAACCCAAACTTTTTTGTCCCACATGCACCATCTATTCACCTTCCCAAAACCCCATAATTTAATATTTTAATAAAAAAAAAAAAAAATTGAAAATCAGAAGATAACATTTATCATTTTTTGGCTCTATGAACCATCTTTCAGTTTATACAGAAAATGAATACGCATGTATTAGATGCATAATATTCCGATTACTCAGAGTGGTGGATTAAACTCACTCAGCGTAGCAAAAAAAATGTAAAAAAACAAACAAATGAAAACCCTAAAATAGTTGTACAAAAAATAATCCTATATAGCATTTCACAAAATATCACATTTTTACATTCTCCCAGTTCTCACATTTATTTAGATTCTTAAACTTTTTTATTCAGTTTTATTTAGTTCAGCGAAACATGGATCTAAGTGCCCTAACATCAGGAACACAACAAAATAAGGCTAGTGGCTACTGCCAGGTTATCATTATTACTATGACAATCACTTCATAGCTATAAGGATATGAACCCCTTATTTGAATCATGGGACCTTACTCTTCCAAATGAGGGGTCGTATGGTATATTTCTACGGTGAAATAAAAGCATTTAAAAAATTGCCAGAAACCCCAAAATAGAGCCAATGCTATAAGGCTTTTGTTATTCTTATGGCAATCATGTGGCAGTGTGACAAACGCAAGACCACTCATTTGAAAGAGCAGGATTGCAGTTTTCAAATAAGGGGTCTTGAGTTTTTCTATGTATTATGCGGGGCAAATTAGGGCATATGCACCCTCCATGATGGAGTTCCATATGTCTATAGTTCTGTCAGGTTATCACTGAGACCATGGACGTCAGCTGATAGCTATCTGGGCATGTAACCCTTTCATTCAAAGAGGGGTCATTTGTCCCTCTGTAGTGCTTATTGTGGTATACTAGGGCCCCTTTTATTGCCAAGGGCATGATAAAAGGCACCTAGAAAACGGATGATTGTCATTTCTATGGCAATCACATGCTTTCTAAAGGGATATGAGACCCCTCTTTTGAAAATGGGGTAATCTTTTCTTTCATGTGAGGGGTATTGTGTGCTTATGTGATATATGCTGTTTTTAGTGGATAGGAGGCACTGTCCCCCATACAGTAAATACATTAGATTACAATTGTATGGCAATCACCTACTGACATTGGTATAAGACCCCACATCTGAAAGAATAGGTTCTTCTCTGTGTTTTAATACCACTTAGAGTTCATATCACTCTGTGTTTTATGGGGTGATAGGTTTTCTAAAAGTGCCCTCCCCCCTCAACAAACACTGCACAGGTGTGTCCTTGCAGCATTACCATGGTGATCACCTGAAATTTAGAGGGGGATGTGATGCGTCATTTAAAAGAAGGATTTTCCCTATTTCACATAAGGGGTCATATACCCCTGTAAGATGCAGGTGATCACTCTTAAAGTGGCAATAACCTGCAGATGCAATTAAAGGTACTGTTTCCCTGAAGAGGAGGGGGTCTCTAACAGAGCTCCTATCTCCCCCTTGTTTATGCTAGAGGAACAAGTGACCCCTAATATGAAAGGGCAGACACCCATTCTTTAAATGAAGGGTAACTTGTTCCTCCAACACAAAAAGGGTGTCAAGATCGGGGCGTTATTTGATCCACCCACCTCCTCAGGTTAATCTTCACTTTTAAGAGCAAGTTATTGACATTTTGAGGGTGGTGATCTGCATCTTTCAGGGGCGTGCAACCCCTCATTTGAAAGAGAAGACTCTTTCAAGTGAGTGGTCTCTTGTCACTCTATCACAAACAGGATGGAGATATTGGCTCTGTTAGAGGCCTCCCTCAATAAATTTGAAGCGCACTTTAAGCCTGTAGCAGGCAACCACAATTTCTGCGAAAGAGTATACTCCTATCTTCGAATGAGGAGTCACTTGTCCCTGTAAGTAACCTGTCAGACGAGATACGGCTTGCAAAGCCCTTCCCGCATCTATCTGGTTTGGCCTTCATAACTTCCTGTGGTAATAGGGTGTTCCTGCCCCCTTGTGACGTCACCAAATGCGCCGCTGGTGGCATCACACTGCCTACCAGGAAGAGGCAGCGATGAGAAGGGAGATTGCAGTCTCCTTTCCCCTATCTAGTGCAGGGGGTCTCTAGGATCCGGATCGGAAGGGGGACCCCCAGGATGACAATTCATAGTAGTTGTCCGTACTGGGAAGTAAATGTGCATGACGACAGTGGGTCGTCTACTGAGCTACCATTAGCTCAGCAGAGTTGTGTTCAATAAAAATCCACACTTATATCTATTTTTATTTAAACTATATGCTGATACAAGCAATAAAAAGAGAAATTAGATAGGGAGTTGCAAAAGACAGATTTGGAGTTAAAAAAAAAAAAAAAAAAAATTCTGGTGTTATGTAGTGAGAAGCAAGATAAACTGGTGATTGTTTTCACTTAAAAAATGTCTATATGTATATTTTCTATACTGTCCAGAGTTATAGCTTCTGTTTTCTTTACATGTAGATTTTTTTTCTAGCATTTAATCTCAAGTGCCTTCATTATAAAATATGTTGCTTGGGCGTGTCTTCAGGCAGCACCTTTAGTGGTAGCAAAATTAGTTGCTGCGTGTGAACAACTGATAATTTGCCACATATCAGTTGCCTATGAAGCCATCTAATTTGTACACATTGCCAATTGGATTCTACAGATCCTGCTGAACACTTTGATACCAGAAAACCAATCTGAAGCGTTGAGGCCTATGGCAACCCTCGTAGAGGATCTCAACACCCTCCCCCCCCCCCCCCGCAAGTAATAATACGGGGTATGAGCGGCTTCTATGCTGATATAAAATTGTTCTACAGAACTACTCAAGAACCTTAATTAAAAAAGGGAATCATCTATTCTGCGAACAAGGTTTTTACGTTCCTGAGCCACTAAGAGCAGGCCCTAAGTATTGAGGCTCTGGACAGATGGGAAAGTAGGATGGTACAGCTTATGGAAAACCATTATCAGAACTTAAAGACCGAGCTATACAACATTCTTCTAATATCGATACCTGCAGAAAGCATCAAACCCGCAATCACAAAAGGGTCCATAGAGGATTATGGCAATAGATCTAAGTCACCCATAACAGACAAAAGCCGAGAGGAACCTGTGATTTCGGAAGCTCTGACTTGTGATCCTGGACCTAATATAGTTCAAGAGCAGATCGTATCTCAAAAGGGGATAACTGCGGAAGCTCCAACCAACCTCGTGGAGGAGACTATCACCGCATACAAACCCTATCAACGTGCGGCGATCACTTTCAAGGAACGGAAAGGGGACTCTGCTTGAACTATAAACTTGGTCTCTGCTTACCTGTATACCATGGTTAGAGCTATTCACCCACTCCTACCTTTTGTCGGCACCAAAGACTTAGTCATAGGTGATCTCTGCTTCACTCCTATGGACTGGAGATGTGCGTGAGATGATCAATTGTCGGAATGTCTTGGATGGCAGTGGCACCCGGAGCTCTTTCATCCCATGGGTGCTCACCAGATCTTTTGCCGTGGTGTGGGATACATTTTTAGACCAGTGACCCTCTTACACTATTGGGCAGACACATATTGACAGCCTAAAGAACTGGAGTGGGGGTGAGACTTTGCGAGGACGCTGCTTTCAGAACTTACCTGTATTGCGGATACCTCTCGCTAATGTGTGTGCGTAACACCCAGTTCCATAGCTACACATGGACATGATTAAAATAAAAGCTCCTCGGTGAACGCACTTATCCGCTTTAAAAAGGTTGGACAACTCGTATGGAGCACCATACTTACACAGAAAACTTTCTCTGGATTAATGATACTATAATCTAGTGGAGGAACTCTAGAGAAATATAGAGGGCTATAGGAGCGCTTGGGATACCTAATAGGAATCTTAGCTGAGTAGGGTCAAAGGTATTTAAACCAAACCTAATGTTTATAGATGGTTTTAAAATACGTATTTATTACACAGTGTTAAAAACAATATCATAAAATATAAAATCGGTGTCCAAATGACATATATAATTTTACCATAATATATAGAGTGTTAACCCTATCTGAACATACAGTATATATGTAGTATAGAGTGTTAACCCTATCTGAGCATATATCTCTATCTGACAATTTGAATATAAGATCGCTTCACAAATAATTTCACAAATAATTTAAATTCTGTGATAGAACTCACCGATTGGTTTCTTGAGAAAGATCCAGCAGGATCGAAACGCGTAGATTGTGAACTGATATTGAAGGCTCAGGTCTCCAATCGGTGAGTTCTATACCTATTAAGCCACATTTGGATGGGCATATTGCACTATGTTTGTCTATTTTCTTCTATTTAGGACATAGAAGAATCTGTGAATATCGACATTTGGAATAAAGGAATATTAGGATTCAAACATCAATTAAAAAGAACATTGACATCAACACATATCGGATAAAAACTGTCACACAAAGAACATCAGATTGATTTAAGACTTTTTTCACATTATATATTTTTTCACGATTTTGTCACTATTTGTAAGGACATCCACACTAAAGCCCTAAAGGTGTAAACCGGCTTTTATTTTTTATACTTTTTATATTTTTTTATATTTTTTATATTTTTTGTGTTTTTGAAATTCACATTTTTAACTTTTACTTTTTCAAGTTTAACCACGTTATCACTTATATTGGGAATTCATATATGTTGTTGTTTTTTTATCTTATATGCTTTTTATTTCATGGCTAAAAAGTCTCCTAAGGTTTAAACCACATACCGTGAATCACAGAATTTAAATTATTTGTGAAATTATTTGTGAAGCGATCTTATATTCAAATTGTCAGATAGAGATATATGCTCAGATAGGGTTAACACTCTATACTACATATATACTGTATGTTCAGATAGGGTTAACACTCTATATATTATGGTAAAATTATATATGTCATTTGGACACCGATTTTACATTTTATGATATTGTTTTTAACACTGTGTAATAAATACGTATTTTAAAACCATCTATAAACATTAGGTTTGGTTTAAATACCTTTTGACCCTACTCAGCTAAGATTCCTATTAGGTATCCCAAGCGCTCCTATAGCCCTCTTTTTTTTTTTTGATACTCTAAAGGTCTGGTCAAGAGATCTTACACTCAGGAGCTGGAGTAGTAGTATTTTGGCGCTGGAGAAACCTACACTATATATCTTACCTTTCTTCATGAGGAACTCTAGAGAAACATGTAATGTAAGCATTTGTCTACACTGCTAATTTACAAGCCCTCTATCATATTTAACGGCAACTAAGCCCATATTTAAAATCTTTATACACTACTTTATACTAGATCTTCCTAGGGCACGCAAGCATTTATGGTGTTAACAATGATATCTACCTGGTTATAACTCTATACATTTAGCATGTCAACAACCCACTTGGCAATTAATATGTTGTATATCATGAGACCTTAGATTACATGACAGTATATACTTAATTACTATGCTTGGTTGTAACTAAATATGTTATAATTTTTGTTGTAATATGTTCCACTTAACAGTCACATGCCATATTATTATGTCCTATACTAGTTGCTTAATGACTACACCTCAGAGAAATAGACCTTTAACAGCTTGTTCTATTTTTGTACCCCTGACTAGAGGTTACATTCTTCTCTGAGAAGTACCCAGTCCTTTTATATATAGATTCCAGGGGGCTAACTGTCCTATTTTTGCTCACATGTAACTTAGCTTTATGATTAGGCAGAAATAAATGTAAACTTATAGATACTTGTAATTAGGTGGATAGTTTTGTTAGAATCTAGGGTGATAGGTAGTCATAATTACTGGGTGATACTGTGTGGGATATACCCCAAAGAATTTACACTCTATCCTTAGATAATAGTGGCAAACCAGTCTCATAATGTGGTGTTAATTGTAACCTTATATTGAACTAAGTTATCATGTTACATATACCTCCTATATGTTTCACTAATACTAGACCCCTATTGCAGTTCTAAGACTGGAATCGGCTGGGTTACTGTATAGTAACTTACTACTGCTTCTCATTGACCATACACAGTAGATAGGCTTTTTGTTTCAGATAATCATGAAGCTCATGTGACTTGCTAAATAATTCAATTATGGATCATATGCACTAAATATACTAAGCTTACAATTAAATGTTAGCTTTCATAACTTGAGTTGACACACAACCAGGATACTATATTCAAACATATCTAAATTGTAGAAAAGGAGGAATACACTTGGGTAGGAATGATTTGTCAGTTTGACTATCACAGCATATTTATTTATATGGGACCTGCCCAGGCACCTGCGGCCGGGGTGGGAGGTAGGCCCTGACTTTTTAATATAATTTGATTTACTCAAGAGCAGTGATTTAGTCTACTCGACTCTACCTACAGCACACAGCCTAATGCACTTACTAGATTCTAACTAGTGATGCACCGAAATGGAAATTCTGGACCGAAACCGAATCCGAAAATCCGGGATGCACTTTAGCCGAAAACCGAAACTGATACCGAAAATGTATTTTTTCAAATTAGTTTTTTTTTAGTGTTTTTTTTTTTGCATAATTAGAGCCAATAAAAAAAGCCCACACTTTTATTGAAAGTAACACACTAAAATTGGACAAAAATATCTTAAAACAATAATATGCTACACAATAATTTTACCAATAAAAAAAAAACAGGCAAAAAATGCAATTTTCGACCAAAATGACCAAAATTTTGGTGCATCCCTACTTAAAACAATTAGAAATATCAATATACTGTTTTATTCTTCATTTAGTACTATGTAACAATCATATTTAACAGGTGTTTTTTTTTACCAATATCCAAATAAAGTATAATCCTAGAAAACTCATTGTATGCAGAACAGTAAGTGAAGTAATAAACTTAAACAGCAGCTCTAGGCTAGCATCAAATTTGAAATATGCTACACAATAATTTTACCGAAACTAACAGGCAAAAAAACCGAAAACCGAAATAGCCAAAAATGCCATTTTCGGCCGAAACTTTCTGCGGCCGAAATTTCGGTGCATCCCTAATTCTAACCTCAAGTGCTTTCTTTCCTAACTAGAAATTAGACCTCTTCTACTGCCCCTGTCACAAAATCATTAAAGAGATAACATCTGATTGCTCACATATAGACTCCTTATAGTATTGATACTTAATAACAGGTTGATAATACCAACATGTTATAATCCCTCCCTTAAGCAACAGCTCTCCTACTCACTCCCAATAATAGTAAAGATTAAGTACGCTTAGATTCTTCCATAACTAATATGATAGTTATTGATCCATTTTGCCATTACTCTCAATAGCAAGAGGTCTAAAAGCATCTAGTACTTTATTTTTTTAGTTCTTCTAAAGTTTGACCCATAAGTTTACTATATAAAAATTTGATACTTCTTATTCGTAAACTTTGGTTCACCATTTGGGACCCAAGAGTGGTCTCCCTTGGTTTCAGACTACCTTCTTTTAGCTTTATGTTGTACATGTTAATGGAGGTCCAGGAGTGGCCTCATTAGTCAATAAGTGGGGGTACAGTCCATTAGGCAAACAATGTTTAAACTACAACTGCTATTTGTCATATTGTTATGTAGATTTATATTTTTTTATGACCTATACTGGCTGTAAACTATTTTTTCTTTGGGTTTCTGGTATATTATATAAATGACAATCAATGTTTATAAGCCTTGAATTGAACCTTAAAGGGACATTATACACAGTTTTTATTTGCATAAATGTTTTGTAGATGATCTATTTATATAGCCCATAAAGTTTTTTTTTTTTTTTTTTAATGTATATTTTGGCTTATTTTTAAGTAACATTGCTCTGACTCCTAACCAAGCCCCACAGTTTTAGGAGAATACTGATGTATACCTGCTCCAGCTTGCTCCTGTTTGTGTAAAGGGTCTTTTCATTTGCAAAAGAAGGGGGAGGGGGGAGTGTCTTATTTCCCACTTGCAGTGGGATTTCCAACTACCTCTTCAACAGAGCTAAACAGAGAGCTTCTAAGTAAGTTTTTAAACAATTTTATACTGGATTTTTATATCCGTTTCTATGCATCTTATTCTTTATAGTAGTGTCTATTACATGCAGTTATATGAAAATTGGTGTATACTGTCCCTTTAATAAAAAATATTTTAAAAAATAAATAAAACAAAATGTTGCCGAGGATTTATGCTTAAAGGAAACAACCAAAGGAACCGATTGAGACATCACTTCCTGGTGAAACATCTAATCAGTTTATGTAACGTCAGTATTTATTTCTACAACTATTTAAAAAATAAGTATTTCAAATATGTAAAAAAAAAATGGTAAAAAAAAATAATGTAATAAAAATCTACTCTATATAATTCATAACATATGATATAAGTAAAATGAAAATATGTATTTCAACACTTTAAAAACAAAAACCCACCACAATCATTACTGCAAATTCAATATTTACTCTCATTTTTTTAAATTAGACATGATGATTACATACATTAGAGACTTTTATAGCTGGACAACTTTTTGTTCTTACAATTATTCATACTTGTTCAATGCGTTGATAATCGCACTCTCCTCGCCGCTACAGATTCCTTGTACGTGCTTCAACGTCACAGGTAGAGCAGAGGGTGGAATAATCCACAACACCACAGCTATGGGGGTGCAGGCCGCTAGCGGCCAAGATAGCCACACATCAGAGGAAGCAGCCCCACAAAGAAAGGCATAAAAAAAAGGACTGTAAAAATAAAAATGAGCTTTTATTGAAGCATGTTAAAAACAGAGGTACGTAGCACAACCGTCCTTACACGTTCCGTGCCCGCAATGAGCACTTAATCATAGGATATGGCTTCCTTGTGTATTCTCTTTATTTAAAGGGAGCACGCCCAATCATCATCAACTTCAAATCAACAATATAATAATGCAATATATACAATGTTACAATAGTTACAAATGTTGTTACTTCCTCTGATTTTGTGCCTTCAATGCGTTAATATCAATTCTTGCAAAATTTCTCATTGCGACAGTGTAAATTAGTGTCAGATAAGACTGCTTGATGCAGAAATCATTACTGAATTATATTCATTGATATAGATTAGGAACATGTTTTAGAACATTTTGAGAAAATTTAATTATTTTTATAACATTTATTTGTATAGGTCTCAGTGTGCTGTACTTCCTTTTTTTGGTATTCCTGCTCTTCCTTAACTTTGAACAAGTAAAGGCTGTAATGTATTGGTTGGATCCAAATCTCCGTTACGCAACAAGAGAAGCTGACATCATGGTATGTTTGTGTGATGTGTGAATAATTTATAATTTAAAGGGAGGCATACGGATTTAAAGGCAGTATAATTTGGCCACGCCTCAGATAATATTTCATACAGGAACACTTTTTTAAAGGGCTGCACTTTCTCTCTTCCTCTTCCTCCTCTTTGAAAGGCATTTTGTTTACATAGCTTTTCTTTTGCTGTTACTGCAGTTTTGAAATGACAAAATTAAAGGTAAAGGAGCTATTTGTAAGTGATTTAATATAGTCCACCAGGTAAATTGAATCTTTGGGAACACATTAAAGGGGAGAAAACTTTACAGTACACTGTCCCTTTAATGTAGATTAAACAATATTTTTACAGAACAAATGTTTTGTTGATGTGCTATTTTGCAAACATTCTGTATTCTTTTTAAAACCCTTATTTTCCATAGGAATATGCTATTAATTGTCATGTTATCACTTGGGAACGAATACTCAGCCATTTTGACATATTTGCATTTGGGCATTTCTGGGGATGGGCAATGAAGGCTTTGTTAATACGCAGCTATGGCGTATGTTGGACTATCAGCATCACATGGGAGTTGACAGAGGTAAGCATTGCAAATAGTTTTTTAAAGGAGGCGTATGTGTTACTAGAATAATATCATTTTATGTAATATATATATATATATATATATATATATATATATATATATATATATATATATATATAAAATCAAAACCACAAAATTAAAAAATTATCAACTGTTTTTAATTTTTTTTTTTCACCTTCTACATGGGTGTCTGCATATTGTTTCTCAAAGATGTTTGTGTTCAAAATAAACAAGTGATAGATAATCTATGTGGTACACTATAGCAATTTTTATAATGTATCAGGTAACTGCTTCGTCCTTTTTTGTTGCATGAAATCTGAAAATGGATTTTTCTTTATCTTACAACCACTGTTCTTAAGAGAATACCTGCATTTTATAACCTTCCAAAACAATTCTTTAAAGTAGCTTGAGGGGATAGATTATATTTCACAGTTTACATAATCTAGTGGCCAAGTGTGTGTTTTTTTTGTTTTTTTCTCTCCACATTTTGGTAGGAAGCATGTTAATTTACATCAGAAAGAGGAGTTTTCAAAAACTTTTCTGCGCTGCCTAGTACTGGTAAGCCTTAACTCCTGAGATATCAACCCCAAATGATATCAAGTTAGATACGTTTTGAAAAAGAAAAAAGTAGGAGTGTGGGGCGCAAATAAATGCTATAACCTTTAGAGAAAGTTATATATGTATTGATATATGTTAATTAAAAATACTAGAAAAGCAGTTAATTAAAAAAAGAGAATTTTCTTTATTAATACAATAATTCATAAAAAATGTTTGGAAAGTAATTTATGTTTGTTCAATATTTCATAAAGTAATAAAAATATTTCATATAGTGATATAATGACCGTTCAAATGTCTGTATAAAAGAGTTCTAGATGAGTATAATTAGATAAAAAGATAAAAATATTTTTATTTCTGATAATATATACAAAGAATATAAAAAGATCATATGTTTATATAGTCTTCAGAACAAGTATCAGTAGTATTTTGTGTCCTGGGGGGGATTTTTCAATATGTAAAAGAGGATTATCTAGATATATGACAAAAAATAGAGCACGCTAATATGTGTGTATCTCATCTAGTCCGTAGAGAACCTGGTAGATCAACTTCAAGATTGTCATACACTAAATCAGTGAATACTTTTTGTCCTGGGGGAGAGTTTGCGATATGCTAAAAAAGATTATCTTAATGTGACACAAATATAGAGTTCTCTAATATATATGCATCACACCTAGTACATAAAAAACCTAGTGTAGTGTAAATAAATAAATCTAATTCACAATTGTCACACGCTAAAGGTAGTAATTAATCATCAGCACATCATATGATTGGAAGCACAATATAAATAATTGTTACCACAATCTATTGTTACCACAATATAATTGGTTGGCAATTTATAGATACGTTGAAAAATAGATAAGAAGGTTAAAATTATTTCTTTCATGTAATTAGCAAGAGTCCATGAGCTAGTGACGTATGGGATATACATTCCTACCAGGAGGGGCAAAGTTTCCCAAACCTCAAAATGCCTATAAATACACCCCTCACCACACCCACAAATCAGTTTTACAAACTTTGCCTCCTATGGAGGTGGTGAAGTAAGTTTGTGCTAGATTCTACGTTGATATGCGCTCCGCAGCAGGTTGGAGTCCGGTTTTCCTCTCAGCGTGCAGTGAATGTCAGAGGGATGTGAGGAGAGTATTGCCTATTTGAATTCAATGATCTCCTTCTACGGGGTCTATTTCATAGGTTCTCTGTTATCGGTCGTAGAGATTCATCTCTTACCTCCCTTTTCAGATCGACGATATACTCTTATATATACCATTACCTCTACTGATTCTCGTTTCAGTACTGGTTTGGCTTTCTACTACATGTAGATGAGTGTCCTGGGGTAAGTAAGTCTTATTTTCTGTGACACTCTAAGCTATGGTTGGGCACTTTTATATAAAGTTCTAAATATATGTATTCAAACATTTATTTGCCTTGACTCAGAATGTTCAACATTCCTTATTTCAGACAGTCAGTTTCATATTTGGGATAATGCATATGTATCAATCAATTTTTTTCTTACCTTAAAATTTGACTTTTTTCCCTGTGGGCTGTTAGGCTCGCGGGGGCTGAAAATGCTTCATTTTATTGCGTCATTCTTGGCGCGGACTTTTTTGGCGCAAATTTTTTTTTCTGTTTCCGGCGTCATACGTATCGCCGGAAGTTGCGGCATTTTTGACGTTTTTTGCGCCAAAAGTGTCGGCGTTCCGGATGTGGCGTCATTTTTGGCGCCAAAAGCATTTAGGCGCCAAATAATGTGGGCGTCTTTTTTTGGCGCTAAAAAATATGGGCGTCACTATTGTCTCCACATTATTTAAGTCTCATTATTTATTGCTTCTGGTTGCTAGAAGCTTGTTCACTGGCATTTTTTCCCATTCCTGAAACTGTCATTTAAGGAATTTGATCAATTTTGCTTTATATGTTGTTTTTTTCTATTACATATTGCAAGATGTCCCAGATTGACACTGAGTCAGAAGATACTTCTGGAAAAACGCTGCCTGGTGCTGGATCGACCAAAGTTAAGTGTATCTGCTGTAAACTTGTGGTATCTGTTCCTCCAGCTGTTGTTTGTAATGAATGTCATGACAAACTTGTTAATACAGATAATATTTCCTTTAGTAATGTTACATTACCTGTTGCTGTTCCGTCAACATCTAATTCCTGTTAACATAAGAGATTTTGTTTCTAAATCCATTAAGAAGGCCATGTCTGTTATTCCTCCTTCTAGTAAACGTAAAAAAGGTCTTTTAAAACTTCTCATTTTTCAGATGAATT
This sequence comes from Bombina bombina, assembly GCF_027579735.1. NCBI lineage: Eukaryota > Metazoa > Chordata > Amphibia > Anura > Bombinatoridae > Bombina > Bombina bombina. The sequence continues at coordinate 995,344,108 of NC_069503.1, forward strand.
TTTAAATGAACATCATCATTCTGATTCTGATAATGGTTCCTCCGGTTCAGAGGATTCTGTCTCAGAGGTTGATGCTGATAAATCTTCATATTTATTCAAAATGGAATTTATTCGTTCTTTACTTAAAGTAGTCTTAATTGCATTAGAAATAGAGGATTCTGGTCCTCTTGATACTAAATCTAAACGTTTAAATAAGGTTTTTAAATCTCCTGTAGTTATTCCAGAAGTTTTTCCTGTCCCTGATGCTATTTCTGAAGTAATCTCCAGGGAATGGAATAATTTGGGTAATTCATTTACTCCTTCTAAACGTTTTAAGCAATTATATCCTGTGCCAGCTGACAGATTAGAGTTTTGGGTACGGCAGATAGTACTTCCTTTAAGGATCCTTTAGATAGGAAGATTGAATCCTTTCTAAGAAAAGCTTACTTATGTTCAGGTAATCTTCTTAGACCAGCTATATCTTTAGCGGATGTTGCTGCATCTTCAATTTTTTGATTAGAAGCTTTAGCGCAACAAGTAACAGATCATAATTCTCATAGCATTGTTAATCTTCTTCAACATGCTAATAAGTTTATTTGTGATGCCATCTTTGATATCATTAGAGTCGATGTCGGGTATATGTCTCTAGCTATTTTAGCTAGAAGAGCTTTATGGCTTAAAACTTTGAATGCTGATATGTCTTCTAAGTCAACTTTGCTTTCCCTTTCTTTCCAGGGTAATAAATTATTTGGTTCTCAGTTGGATTCTATTATCTCAACTGTTACTGGAGGGAAAGGAACTTTTTTACCACAGGATAAAAAATCTAAAGGTAAATTTAGGTCTAATAATCGTTTTCGTTCCTTTCGTCACAATAAGGAACAAAAGCCTGATCCTTCACCCATAGGAGCGGTATCAGTTTGGAAACAATCTCCAGTCTGGAATAAATCCAAGCCTTTTAGAAAACCAAAGCCAGCTCCCAAGTCCACATGAAGGTACGGCCCTCATTCCAGCCCAGCTGGTAGGGGGCAGATTACGTTTTTTCAAAGAAATTTGGATCAATTCAATTCACAATCTTTGGATTCAGAACATTGTTTCAGAAGGGTACAGAATTGGCTTCAAGATAAGGCCTCCTGCAAAGAGATTTTTTCTTTCCCGTGTCCCAGTAAATCCAGCGAAAGCTCAAGCATTTCTGAAATGTGTTTCAGATCTAGAGTTGGCTGGATTAATTATGCCAGTTCCAGTTCTGGAACAGGGGCTGGGGTTTTATTCAAATCTCTTCATTGTACCAAAGAAGGAGAATTCCTTCAGACCAGTTCTGGATCTAAAAATATTGAATTGTTATGTAAGGATACCAACATTCAAAATGGTAACTATAAGGACTATCCTGCCTTTTGTCCAGCAAGGGCATTATATGTCCACAATAGATTTACAGGATGCATATCTACATATTCCGATTCATCCAGATCACTATCAGTTTCTGAGATTCTCTTTCCTAGACCAGCATTACCAGTTTGTGGCTCTGCCGTTTGGCCTAGCAACAGCTCCAAGAATTTTTACAAAGGTTCTCGGTGCCCTTCTGTCTGTAATCAGAGAACAGGGTATTGTGGTATTTCCTTATTTGGACGATATCTTGGTACTTGCTCAGTCTTCACATTTAGCAGAATCTCATACGAATCGACTTGTGTTGTTTCTTCAACATCATGGTTGGAGGATCAATTTACCGAAAAGTTCATTGATTCCTCAGACAAGGGTAACCTTTTTAGGTTTCCAGATAGATTCAGTGTCCATGACTCTGTCTCTGACAGACAAGAGACGTCTAAAATTGATCTCAGCTTGTCGAAACCTTCAATCACAATCATTCCCTTCGGTAGCCTTATGCATGGAAATTCTAGGTCTTATGACTGCTGCATCGGACGCGATCCCCTTTGCTCGTTTTCACATGCGACCTCTTCAGCTCTGTATGCTGAACCAGTGGTGCAGGAATTACACAAAGATATATCAATATCTTTAAAACCGATTGTACGACACTCTCTGACGTGGTGGACAGATCACCATCGTTTAGTTCAGGGGGCTTCTTTTGTTCTTCTGACCTGGACTGTAATTTCAACAGATGCAAGTCTGACAGGTTAGGGAGCTGTTTGGGGGTCTCTGACAGCACAAGGGGTTTGGGAATCTCAGGAGGTGAGATTACCAATCAATATTTTGGAACTCCGTGCAATTTTCAGAGCTCTTCAGTCATGGCCTCTTCTAAAGAGAGAATCGTTCATTTGTTTTCAGACAGACAATGTCACAACTGTGGCATACATCAATCATCAAGGAGGGACTCACAGTCCTCTGGCTATGAAAGAAGTATCTCGAATACTGGTATGGGCGGAATCCAGCTCCTGTCTAGTTTCTGCGGTTCATATCCCAGGTATAGACAATTGGGAAGCGGATTATCTCAGTCGCCAAACGTTACATCCGGGCGAATGGTCTCTTCACCCAGAGGTATTTCTTCAGATTGTTCAAATGTGGGGACTTCCAGAAATAGATCTGATGGCTTCTCATCTAAACAAGAAACTTCCCAGGTATCTGTCCAGATCCAGGGATCCTCAGACGGAAGCAGTGGATGCATTGTCACTTCCTTGGAAGTATCATCCTGCCTATCTCTTTCCGCCTCTAGTTCTTCTTCCAAGAGTAATCTCCAAGATTCTGAAGGAATGCTCGTTTGTTCTGCTGGTGGCTCCAGCATGGCCTCACAGGTTTTGGTATGCGGATCTTGTCCGGATGGCCTCTTGCCAACCATGGACTCTTCCGTTAAGACCAGACCTTCTGTCACAAGGTCCTTTTTTCCATCAGGATCTCAAATCCTTAAATTTAAAGGTATGGAGATTGAACGCTTGATTCTTAGTCAAAGAGGTTTCTCTGACTCTGTGATTAATACTATGTTACAGGCTCGTAAATCTGTATCTAGGAAGATATATTATCGAGTCTGGAAGACTTACATTTCTTGGTGTCTTTCTCATCATTTTTCCTGGCATTCTTTTAGAATTCCGAGAATTTTACAGTTTCTTCAGGATGGTTTGGATAAAGGTTTGTCTGCAAGTTCCTTGAAAGGACAAATCTCTGCTCTTTCTGTTCTTTTTCACAGAAAGATTGCTAATCATCCTGATATTCATTGTTTTGTACAAGCTTTGGTTCGTATAAAACCTGTCATTAAGTCAATTTCTCCTCCTTGGAGTTTGAATTTGGTTCTGGGGGCTCTTCAAGCTCCTCCGTTTGAACCTATGCATTCATTGGACATTAAATTACTTTCTTGGAAATTTTGTTTCTTTTGGCCATCTCTTCTGCTAGAAGAGTTTCTGAATTATCTGCTCTTTCTTGTGAGTCTCCTTTTCTGATTTTTCATCAGGATAAGGCGGTGTTGCGAACTTCTTTTAAATTTTTACCTAAGGTTGTGAATTCTAACAACATTAGTAGAGAAATTGTGGTTCCTTCATTATGTCCTAAGAATTCTAAGGAGAAATCATTGCATTCTTTGGATGTAGTTAGAGCTTTGAAATATTATGTTGAAGCTACTAAGAATTTCCGAAAGACTTCTAGTCTATTTGTTATCTTTTCCGGTTCTAGGAAAGGTCAGAAGGCCTCTGCCATTTCTTTGTCATCTTGGTTAAAATCTTTAATTCATCATGCCTATGTCGAGTCGGGTAAAACTCCGCCTCAGAGGATTACAGCTCATTCTACTAGGTCAGTTTCTACTTCCTGGGCGTTTAGGAATGAAGCTTCGGTTGATCAGATTTGCAAAGCAGCAACTTGGTCTTCTTTGCATACTTTTACTAAATTCTACCATTTTGATGTGTTTTCTTCTTCTGAAGCAGTTTTTGGTAGAAAAGTACTTCAGGAAGCTGTTTCAGTTTGATTCTTCTGCTTATAATTTCAGTTTTTTTCATTATAAGATTTAAACTTTATTTTGGGTGTGGATTATTTTCAGCGGAATTGGCTGTCTTTATTTTATCCCTCCCTCTCTAGTGACTCTTGCGTGGAAGATCCACATCTTGGGTAGTCATTATCCCATACGTCACTAGCTCATGGACTCTTGCTAATTACATGAAAGAAAACATGTAAGAACTTACCTTATAAATTCATTTCTTTCATATTAGCAAGAGTCCACGAGGCCCACCCTTTTTGTGGTGGTTATGATTTTTTTGTATAAAGCACAATTATTCCATTTCCTTATTTTTTTATGCTTTCGCACTTTTTTCTTATCACCCCACTTCTTGGCTATGCGTTAAACTGATTTGTGGGTGTGGTGAGGGGTGTATTTATAGGCATTTTGAGGTTTGGGAAACTTTACCCCTCCTGGTAGGAATGTATATCCCATACGTCACTAGCTCATGGACTCTTGCTAATATGAAAGAAATGAATTTATCAGGTAAGTTCTTACATAAATTATGTTTTTCTGAAGTATAAAAGTCAATAGAATATGACTAGTTACTTTTTGTGTAAAACAACACTTCAGAGTAAAACAACACTTCAGAGTAGAACAATCTACAGTTAGCCGACTGAATGACAAGAGTTTTTACTTAAAATATTTTCTTAAGATCAGGTAATGTTGGTTTTTGTCTTAGCTGTATGAATCTCCTGCTTATATGTATACAATTATTTAACCCCCTGAAGATAGACCTTGTTTTTCAAAGTAATCGTAATAACTATTGTCACACGGTTTTTTAACTGCTATTCTTTAGAGAATTTTGTCTCTTTATATTAAAAAAGCAATTTATAATTACTTTCTTCTTTTTTCAATTTCCAACATTAACTCTTTTTTGAGTATTACTATTCCCATACAAATTATTCAACAAACGATAGCAAATGAAAAATAAACCAAATTAAACTATAACTATTCTCTGATACCGTTGTTGGAAGAAGATAAAGAATATACAAAGATCAATTCTACCCTAACTGTCTTTTAATATATATTTAAGTTCTCCAAACCGAATACTACTGACAAAGAAACAAAATAAACAATTTTTGCACGGCATGATACAGACCTAAATAACCGCTACCATAAAGTTTGTAAATGTTACTTTGCATTCCAGAACACATATATACTCTAAATGACACAATAGTAGCAGAGATACAATAAAATACATTGACTAGACTAACAATCGTTCTTTTCTGTACTGAATTCAACATAACTAATTAAAGACTAACAATATAATTATTCAATTGTATGACCGTTTGAACAAAACTTGAAAAGGGTATAAAAAGCCCGCCAATAATAACTGCAGTAGTACAGCTTGAAAAAGGCCAGGTTTCACGGCCGAAACGCGTAGCAAACTACTGCCAAAAACTACTTTAATCGTGTTCCAAAGTACACTTCTAATCCTTAAAGTGTTGAAGACGGAACAAGGACAAATAAAAGCCATATCATCGTTTCATCTCTTCAAGAAATTTACCGCAATTTAACAGCGGTTTAAAAAAGCCTCCATATTTATGCAAAAGGATAACCGCTATTTGTCAGCGGACCAGAGGACTGGATATCTTTATACTCCTGCCTTTGCATCCAAATACTCAGCGGAGAAAAGAGTAACAATTTTGACAACCACTCAGGACATTGAAATGGAGCTACCCTTGATAATACCAACTGAGCGGAGGATCAACACAGAAGCATTTGAACCAACATCCAGGCTCCAGAATCGGCTAAGAGAAAGTAAGTAAAAACCCCGCTCCTTACTATTCACTGTTTTCTCTTAGACCGTAGAGCCCTGGCAAAGTTTACTAACATTTCTAGCAATCTGTTATCTCTTGCTCGATAAACCCATCAACTAACAAATAAGCAGGAGATTCATACAGCTAAGACAAAAACCAACATTACCTGATCTTAAGAAAATATTTTTAGTAAAAACTCTTGTCATTCAGTCGGCCGACTGCACCTTGTTCTACTCTGAAGTGTTGTTTTACACAAAAAGTAACTAGTCATATTCTATTGACTTTATAACTTCAGAAAATAATTTTAACCTTCTTATCTATTTTTCAACGTATCTATAAATTGCCAACCAATTATATTGTGGTAACAATTAATTATATTGTGCTTCCAATCATATGATGTGCTGATGATTAATTACTACCTTTAGCGTGTGACAATTGTGAATTAGATTTATTTATTTACATTACACTAGGTTTTTTATGTACTAGGTGTGATGCATATATATTAGCGAACTCTATATTTGTGTCACATTAAAATAATCTTTTTTAGCATATCACAAACTCTCCCCCAGGGCAAAAAGTATTCACTGATTTAGTGTATGACAATCTTGAAGTTGATCTATTAGTCTACACCTACCAGGTTCTCTACGGACTAGATGAGATACACACATATTAGCGTGCTCTATTTTTTGTCATATATCTAGATAATCCTCTTTTACATATTGAAAAATCGGTGCTCTGACAAAATGCAGAAAGACTTTTGGCAGAAGGACATTTGGCAGACGGACATTTGGCCGACAGACATTTGGCTGACAGACAGAAAGCTAAAGAATGTTCCGATTTCGGCCGAGGGCAGATGCGTTACCAGAGTGCTCTGTTCTAATCACAGCCTCGGGCGCCGCAACTGCCTCTGGGAACCTTACCATGGGTCCTAGGCCGCACGTTTTGTAATTCTCTGTCTGGGAAACTATCTATCTATCAAATCTATCTATTTATCTATCAAATCTATCTATCTATCGTATCTATCAAATGTATCTATTGCGTCTATTGATCTATCTATCTAATCTATGTATCTATCTATCTATCAAATCTATCTATCTTGTGCCGGACTGTTATCTGACAGCCACTTGTGTTTCGGCCAAATGTCCGTCGGCCAAATGTCCGTCGGCCAAATGTCCGTCGGCCAAGTGTCCTTCGGCCAAGTGTCCGTCGGCCAAAAGTCCGGCCACGGAAAAATCCCCCCCAGGACACAAAATACTACTGATTCTTGTTCTGAAGACTATATAAACATATGATCTTTTTATATTCTTTGTATATATTATCAGAAATAAAAATATTTTTATCTAATTATACTCATCTAGAACTCTTTTATACAGACATTTGAACAGTCCTTATATCACTATATGAAATATTTTTATTACTTTATGAAATATTGAACAAACATAAATTACTTTCCAAACATTTTTTATGAATTATTGTATTAATAAAGAAAATTCTCTTTTTTTAATTAACTGCTTTTCTAGTATTTTTAATTAACATATATCAATACATATATAACCTTCTCTAAAGGTTTTAGCATTTATTTGCGCCCCACACTCCTACTTTTTTCCTTTTCAAAACGTAATTTACATCAGAACCATGTTCATGGGACATAGACCTAAGATTAAATTATACTATAAATCCAGCTTCTGTCAGTTTCTGAAGATTCCTGTTTTTTATATAGTCATAATGTCTTCTCATATTGTTAAATTAGCTTTGCAACATGGGAAAAAATGTTTTTACAAAGACAACCCATTTTTAAGCTGATTAAAATTTACTTCACTGGCATTCATTGATTAATGCTATTTTCACACATGGAAGTTACCCAAGATCAAGACTTTTTTCATGGTGTGACGTCCCCCTTTTTTTTTTCTTTTTTTTTTAAAGTGTCTTGCAGAGTCATTGATAGCCTCTTGTTGGGTTATTTCATGTTTACCATGTGTTTTTTTTTGTTGTTGTTTTTTTATTTTTTATACTTTCATATAGCGGGGATAAGATAAAAAAAAAATTTGGTATAAGTTTATTAATTTTTACATGATACTTACTGATCTAAATAATTTTCTTGCGTAAAATAAACCGTTATGGTCTGTTCTTTTTCTGTACTTAAGATTTCTTTGTTTCTCACATAGTTGTTCTTTATGCATCTTCTTCCTAACTTTGCTGAGTGTTGGTGGGATCAAGTAATCTTGGACATTCTTCTATGTAATGGAGGTGGTATCTTCTTGGGTATGGTGGTTTGCCGCTTCCTAGAGATGAGGTCCTATCACTGGGCAAGCTTCAAGTGAGTATTGTATAGAAAGCAAAGATACAAACAGCTTGCACTCTCTGGAGTTTTTCAAAAGGGTTTAATCAAACATGTTTGATTAAACACTTCTGAAAAACTCCAGAGAGTGCAAGCTGTTTGGGATATATATATATATTGTATGTATATATATATTGTATGTATATGTGTGTGTGTATATTAAATTCAAAATTAAACTTTAATTTTTCAGATAAAACAAAACATACAATTTTAAACAACTTTCCAGTTTATTTCTTTTATGTAATTTGATTTGTTTACTTTGTAACCTTTGTTGAAAATCTTACTTAGGTAGGCTCAGGAGCAGCCATGCTCTACTGGGAGCTAGTTGCTGATTAGTGGCTGCACGTATAAGCCTTTTGTCATTGGCTGACTCAATGTGGTCACCTAGCTCCCTGTAGTGCAGTGCTGCTCCTTAAATAAATGTGACAATATAAGTAAATTGAAACATTGTTTAACATTGTATGTTCTATTTTCAGTCATGAACAAAAAATGTTGTGTTTCATATTCCTTAAACTTTTATTTTAAAAATGTGCTGTTAAAGGGACATGAAACTCAAAATTTTACTTTCATTATTCAAATAGAGGGTAGAATTTTAAAATGGTTTCAAATTTACTTCTGTTATCAGATTTACTTTGTTATTTTTGTATTCTTTGTTGAGAAGCAGGTAGGTAAGCTCAGGAGCATGCAGATTGTAGAGCAATTTACGGCAGCAGTTTGGAAGAATGTTTATAAACACTGCTGCCAACACTGTGCAGACACTTCTGCCATCTAGTGCTCAAAAGCGTTATTGCAAAACTCTTACCATATGGCTCTCCAGACACATGCACACTGCCTACCTAGGTATTGTCTTCAACAAAGAAAACCAAGAGAACAAAAAAAATAATTGAAGTACATTGGATACCATTTTAAAATTGTATACTCTGTCTGAATCAAAAAAGAAAATTTTAGGATTTCATGTCCTTTTTTTTTTAACTTTTTTTTTTTTTTCTTTTTTCAAACTTAATTTTTTTTAAAAAAATTTAGGTACATGTTACTTATATATAACTTTTTTTTTATTGAGTCTTTTAATAATTTCCATTTTTCGGAGGAAATGTGTAGGATATGTAAACCAGAAATACACACACAAGCAATGCCTCATAATTCACTGTGGAATTAAACTAAACAAAATTGAAACCAAAAATGTAAATAAATTAAAGCATTTTTATATTTATAATTTATCTATAAAAACCTTTTGTTTCAAGTCCTTTTATTTTATTTTTTGCAGGGACATTCATAGCACAACAGGCAAAATTAAAAGGGCAATGCTGCAATTCACCCCAGCAAGCTGGATCTATGTGCGCTGGTTTGATCCAAAGTCTTCGTTTCAGAGAGTAGCTGGAGTTTATCTCTTCATGATCGTCTGGCAGGTGACCAAAGGCTTTCAATGAATCAACTATATTTTTATTTATTAATGAGAAAACCGTTCTAAACAAATGCAAGTCATGTTTGTCGCCAGTTATCACCTGAGTCGTGAGCGTTAAGATACTTTACTTACATTATTTATTTGTTTGTCTGCCTATTTCTCGCCCCTTTTGGAATGTTGGTTCAAATGAATCATGGTAGTTGGGAGTGCAAAAATATTTTCTGTGCATTTGAAACCGCATCTATTAAAGGGACAGTAAGTACTTTGTAATTACAAGATGTTTCTGTTGTGTAATAACATATCCGCCAAGTCTTAACATTTTAATAAATATTTAAAGGGATGTGAAACCCAAAACCTGTCTTTCATGATTCAAAAAGAGCATGTGATTTTAAACAACTTTCTAATTTACTTCTATTATCAATTGCTCTTTGTTTTCTTGGTATCTTTTTGTTGAATAGCAGGGACTTAAGCTAAGGAGCCTGCTTATATCTGTACACTATATGGCAGCAGTTTTGCAAGAATGTTATTTATTTGCAAGAGCACTAGATGGAAGCACTATTTCCTGCCATGTAGTGCTCCCAATGCCTACCTAGGTATCTCTTTAATAAGAATATCATGTGAAGGAAGCAAATTTGATAATAGAAGTAAATTGGAAACTTTTTTTTTAAAATGGTATGCTCTGTCTGATTCACAAAATAAATTTTTTGGGTTTCATATCCCTTTAACAAACTTTCTACTGAAATTTATTTTTCAGTAGCCAAACTCCACCACCATTTGCCTTATTTGTAGGAGCAAAATTACTTGTTTTACAGTTATTATCTGATAAAGCCAATTAGGGTCAGATGTGTTACAAGGTTAGCCTTCAGAAGTCAGCAGAGTGCATTTTAAGTCCTGAAAATTTAGAAATTTCCCAATTTTCAGAGCTAATGAAAATATAATTTCCTTTCCTATGGCATAGAGAGTCCACAATTCATTCCAATTACTAGTGGGATATTCACTCCTTGCCAGCAAGAGGCGGGAAAGAGCACCCCACCAAAGCTGTTAAGTATCACTTCCCTTACCCATAACCCCCAGTCATTCTCTTTGCCTTGATCACGGGAGGATGGTGTAGAAGGTGTCTAAAGATATTAAATCCTTTAATGGGTACTTTTCCCTGCAAGCAAGGATTTGGGGCTATGCTTTGTCCATATCAATCTCCTTAGTAGGAGTAATGGTGGCTTTTAGCAGTTCGAAGGTGGCGAGGTGGTCTTTGCTTTATTTCTAACACTTATGCTACCCCTTTGATAGAAAACCAGAGTTGATCACTCTGTTTTTTCTTTTTCTACAGGTCTCTGACAGATGTTGGTGTATCAGTCACACCTTAGAAGCTGTTCCTGCCCTGTAGCCGGATCCACAGGTATGTGCTATTGCCTTCTAGGTCTTGGGGGCAGCACTTTTAGAGGTTAATCCTCTGGATCTTTTTTATGGGACTCACTTTGTTTCCTAGGTATAGGAATTTACATTTAGGCTCTATTTTTAAACAGGGGCTTCTAAGTGAATTTTATTATTTTAAGAAGAGGAGAATCTTAAAGGAACAGTAAACACAGTAGATTTGCATAATCAACAAATGCAAGATAACAAGACAATACAATAGCATTTACTCTGAATTTCAAATGTAGGGCTGGACTTTTCAGGGTTATTTTGTTTCCTTGATTTTGTGTATAATTAACAGGGATTTGTGTGTGCAGATTTTAAAGCGGTCACGTGTTTCTCCCCTCTTCAGCTTTTGTTTTTCATGGCATTCTGAGCAACGGAGTGGCGTGCTGCTTCGAGCTGCTGCTGAGGGCATTTATTATCCTATCGACTGGATGTCAGAGGGATTAACTAGTTTCTTATTGAATCTGTTTGCTAGTGGGAGCTCCTGGTTCCAGTGTGGTGAGTTACCTCAGTCAGTCTGAGGATATAGAGGTAGCGTTTATACTTCTGATATCATTCTGCAGTGGGGTATTGTACTACTATTTTCTAGTTTGTTTGATTCTGTGAAAATTTTCAAATACTTTTTGCTACTATGGGCACTGAACAAAATGTTGCAGCTACCTTAGTTAAATGTTTACTTTGTTTGGAGGCTCAGATTATGCTATGCAATTGTGTTCCACATGTTTAGATAAGACTTTACACTTTAAAGATAAAATGTGTCCTGAGTCTGTCTCTCAGGATAATGCTGTCCAGGTTGTGCCTCCAGTTATCTCCTCAGACATCCCTTTCTATTTCACAGGAAGTGCCCTGCGGTTCCTCTCAGCCTCCTTCTGGGGGTGTTTATTTACCAACAGATTTTGCTGCACAAATATCATCTGCCGTGCCAGCAGCCTTATCAGCATTTCCGGTTTCTGGTAGGAAGTCCAAGAATATTAATGTTTGTAAGGGTTCTGACTCGGCTAAGGCTGCATTAGTCAGTTTTCCCAGTTATCTGATAATTCCTCAGAGGCTTTTGAGGGTGAGTTATCTGATTCTGATACTGTAATGACCAATGCTACAGATTCAGAGGAGATTAATTTCAGATTTAAGTTAGAACACAGAGTACTTTTAAAGCAGGTTCTTGCTACTTTGGATGAAGCCGATTCATCTGTTGCAGAGAATACAAAGAGGTCTAGTAAACTTAATAGGCTATATGATGTACCTTTATCCGTGGAAGTGTTTCCAGTTCCAGACGGTATGGCAGATATCATTACTCAGGAATGGGACAAACCGGGGGTTCCTTTTTCTCCGTTTCCTGTTGCTGATGATATTCGTGATTCATGGTGCACAGTACCAAAGGTAGAGGGGGCTATCTCTACTCTGGCTAAAAGAACTACTATTCCCATTGAGGATAGTTCTTTCAAAGATCCTATGAATAAGAAGCTTGAGGTTTTTTTTAAAGAAAATGTATATTCATCGGGGATTGCAGTGGTAACCTGTTGCTAGTATTGCCACATTTGCGGGGGCTGCATCTTATTGGTGCAATGATTTATCTAATCTTATCCAAGAGGAGACTACTATAGAGGAGGTCCAAGATAGGCTCAAAGCTCTCAAGTTAGCTAATACCTTTATTTGTAATGCCAATATGCAAGTTCTTAGATTGAATGCTAAGATTTCTGGTTTTTCAGTTTTAGCTCGCATAGGTCTGTGGTTAAAATCTTGGTCTGCAGATGTTACATCCAAGTTTAAGCTTTTATCTTTGCCTTATAATGGCAAAACCTTGTTTGGTCCAGGCCTGGCTGATATTATTCTGACATTACAGGTGGAAAGGGCTCTTTCTTACCTCAGGATAAAAAGAATAGATCCAAGGGTCATCAGAGTTCTAATTTTCGTTCCTTTCGCAACTTTAAGATTCAGAAGTCTTCCTCTTCCAAGTCGGATCAATCCAAGTCCTCTTGGAGGTCCGGTCAGCCTTGTAATAGGGGGAAGCAAACCAAGAAACCTCCCACTGATTCAAAATCAACATGAAGGGATCGCCCCCGATCCTGTAATCAATCAAGTGGGGGGGGCAGGCTTTCTTTTTTTCGGCAGGCTTCGATAAGCGATGTCCCAGATCCTTTGGCCATATACATAGCATCCTACGGTTACAGAATAGGCTTCAAATCGTGTCCTCCCAGGGGCAGATTCCACTTGTCAAGGTTATTTGCAAACCAGATAAAGAGAGAAGCCTTCTTAAATTGCGTAAAGGACCTTTCATCCTTGAGAGTGATTGTTCCAGTCCCTCTAGAGGAACAGGGTCTAGGGTTCTTTTCAAATCTTTTTGTAGTTCCCAAGGAGGAGGGCACTTTCCATCGCATTTTGGACCTAAAGTGTGTAAACCAATTCCTCAGGGTTTCGTGCTTCAAGATGGAAACCATTCGGTCCATTCTTCCTTTGGTTCAAGAGGATCAATTCATGACGACTATATATCTGAAGGATGTGTATCTTCATGTTCCCATTATTATTATTAGCTGTTATTTGTAGAGCGCCAACAGATTCCGCAGCGCTAATCACAGTAATCATTACCAGTATCTGAGGTTTGCCTTCCTAAACAAACATTTCCAATTTATTGCCCTTCCATTTGTCCTTGCTTCAGTTCCCAGAATTTTCACAAAGGTTCTGTGGCTCTTTTGGCAGTGGTCGGGTCTCAGGGAATTGTTAGGGGCGCCTTATCATGCGCCATCTTTTCTGTGGCTCAATGCATGAATGTAATTGGTCTGATGGTAGCGTCTATCGACATCATACCTTATGCTCGGTTCCATTTGAGGCCTCTGCAACTATGCATGCTTAGACAATGGAGCAGAGACCATTCAAATCTTTTGCAGAGGATAGTTCTTGATCCTCTAACAAGAGATTCTCTCTTGTGGTGGATGTCCCTGGATCATCTGTCTTGGGGCACGTGTCTCCAGAGACCTTTCTGGGTGATTGTGACCACGGATGCCAGTCTTTTAGGCTGGGGAGCGGTTTGGGGCTCCTTAAAGGAGCAGGGTCTGTGAACTCAGGAAGAGTCTTCTCTTCCTAGAAACATTTTGGAGTTGACAGCAGTCTTCAATGCTTTGACAGTCTGGCCTCAACTAGCCTTGCTCCGGTTTATCAGATTTCAGTCGGACAATATCACTTCAGTGGCCTACCTCAATCACCACAGACGAACTCTGAGTTCCTTAGCAATGAAGGAGGTGACTCGCATTCTTCAGTGGGTGGAACCTGTAAATTGTCATCTCTCTGCCATCTACATACCAGGGGTAGACAACTGGGAGGCAGATTTTTCATCCCGGAGAGTGGGCTGTCCATCCAGAGTTTTTTTTTTTTTTTTTTTTACAATGATAACCCTCAGGTGGGGGGTTCGGGAGTTGGATCTGATGGCGTCTCGTCAAAACTCCAAACTTCCAAGGTGTACGGTTCAAGGTCAAGGGATCCTCAAGCCGTTTTGATAGACGCTCAAGCAGGTCCTTGGATCTTCCATCTAGCATACCTGTCTCCTCCATTTGTTCTTCTTCCTCGAGTCATTGCTCGTGTCAAACAGGAGAGAGCGTCTGTAGTCCTATAAGCTCCTGCATTTCCTTGCAGGATCTTGTATGCGGATCTGATAAGGATGTCATCTCTTCCACCGTGGAAGTAGCCTCTGAGAAAGGACCTTCTAATTCAGGGTCCATTCCCCCATCCAAATCTAGATTCTCTGAAGCTGACTGTTTGGAGATTGAACGCCTAGTTTTGGCTAGACGTGGTTTTTCTGAGAAAGTCGTAGATACTGTGGTTCAGGCTCGTAAGCCTGTTACTCATAAGATTTACCATGGGGTATGGCGTAAATACCTTTTTATTGGTGTGATTCAAAGAGGTTCTCTTGGAACAAAGTTAAAGTTTCTCAAATTTTGGCTTTTCTTCAGGAAGGCATGGAGAAAGGTTTGTTAGTCAGTACTCTAAAGGGTCAGATTTCAATATAATCTATTCTTCTGCACAAACGTCTGAAGTTCAGGCTCTGGTCAGAATTAAGCCCGTGTTTAAGTCGGTTGCCTTAATCTTGTTCTTAAAGTTTTGCAGCAGGCTCCGTTTCAGCCGATGCATTCTGTTGGTATTAAGTTGTTATCTTGGAAGGTTTTGTTTCTTATTGCTTCTGCTCGCAGAGTTTCTGAGCTTTTGGCTCTGCAGTGTGATTCCCCTTACCTTATTTTTCATGCCGATAAGGCGGTCCTTCGTACTAAGCTAGGGATTCTCCCTAAGGTAGTGTTGTTTTCTCTGGTAAGCGTAGGGGTCAGAAGGCCACTTCTACTACTCTTTCTCTCTGGTTGAGAAGTGTTATTCATTTAGCTTATGAGACAGCTGGACAGCAGCCTCCTTAGAGAATTATGGCTCATTCCACTAGAGCAGTCTCATCTTCATGGACTTTTAAGAATTAAGCTTCTGTGGAACAGATTTGAAAGGTGGCCACATGGTCCTCTATTCATACTTTTTCCAAATTTTCCAAATGTGATACTTTTGCCGTTGCTAAGGCTTCTTATGGGAGAGAGGTTCTTCAAGCGGCGGTGCCTTCGGTTTAGGCCTAACTGTCTTGTTTCTCCCTCCCTTTCATTCTGTGTCCCCTAGTAATTGGAATGAATCGTGGATTCTCTATGCCATAGGAAAGAAAACCTCATTTATGCTTACCTGATAAATGTCTTTCTTTCAGGGCATAGAGAGTCCACGACCCACCCTTGTTTAAATTCAGACGACCATTTTTCTGTACAATCCTCAAGCACCTCTATATCCTTGTGTTACTTCTTTTTCCGTTCCCTTTGGCCGAAAGACTGGGGGTTATGGGTAAGGGAAGTGATACTTAACAACAGCTTTGCTGGGGTGCTCTTTGCCGCCTTCTGCTGGCCAGGAGTGAATATCCCACTAGTAATTGGAATGAATTGTGGACTCTCTATGACCGGA
Organism: Bombina bombina; assembly: GCF_027579735.1. NCBI lineage: Eukaryota > Metazoa > Chordata > Amphibia > Anura > Bombinatoridae > Bombina > Bombina bombina. The sequence goes on from NC_069503.1 coordinate 995,359,899, forward strand.
AAGAAAGACATTTATCAGGTAAGCATACATTCTGTTGTTTTTTTTTTTTCCTTACTCATAACTAAACATTTTCTACACAAATCTCACTGTGCATATAAAGGGATAGTATAGTGGGAAAAATTACATGCTCTCCGTATTTAAAGGGATATGAAAGTCAAAATTAAACTTGCATGATTCTGATAGAGTATGTCATTTTAAGACTCTTTCAAATTCACTTCTATTTTCAAATGTGCTTTGTTCTCTTGGTATCCCTTGTAGACAAATAATACGCACATATCCTACACTAGTGGGAGCTGCTGCTAATTGGTGCCTGCACACATTTGTCTCTTGTGATTGGCTGACTAGATGTGTTCATCTTGCTGCCCTGTAGTGCAATGCTGTTCCTTCAGCAAAGGATAACAAGAGAACAAAGCAAATTTGATAATGGAAGTAAATTAGAAAGTTGTTTAAAATTGTATGTTATATCCAAATCATGAAAAAACAATTGGGGTTTCCTGTCCCTTTAACTCCTGTAAAGTATTTTAGAAGTAAATTAGAAAGTTTTTCTTAAATTCTTCAATCTATCTGAATCTTCAAAGAAAACATTTGTGTTCATCTCCCTTTATCCAATACTAAAGTGGTTAAAGTTAGCTCCTTATCAGCATTGCACTATTGGGACCTAGCTGAACATATCTGTTGAGCCAATGAAAAGAGGCATATATGTGTAGCTGCCAGTCACCACCTAGCCCCCAGTAGTACTTTGCTGCTCCTGATCCTACCTAAGTGTGGTTTTCAACAGAGAATACAGAGAATACCAAGTTCACTTAAGAAAAATAAAAAGTCTCTTAATGGGACAGTAAACCCAAAAGCTTTCTTTCATTATGCAGAAAGAGCACGTCATTTTAAGAATGTTTCTAATTGACTTCAATTTGATTTGTTATGTTGATGCCTATGTAGACTCAGAGCAGCAATATACTACTGAGAGTGAACTGGTGATTGGTGGCTGCACATATAAACACTGTTGCAGTTTAGTGATCCTCCTCAACTTTCCCACCTCCCTGATTCCCCCCCCCCCCCGCCCATAGCTCTCTAACCCTCCCACGATTTGTGACCATCTTTAGTACTGGCAGCTGTCTGCCAGTACCTAATAAAATATATATAGGGCCCCCACCCCACCTTTTTTCTTCTGTTTAGCTCTCCATCCCTCCCTCTCCATTTTTTTTTCTGCAGTGTAGGGCTATCCCACTCCCTCCCCCCTCTGTGCTAGACTGCCCACCCACATCCCGGTTTCCCTCCCACCGGTACCAGCAGATGATAGTTATAGACGGTGACACAGGCAGTATCACTGTCTGTAACGATCTGGCATCTGCATTCATAAGGAATCGTATGGAACCAGTCGTGCTCCGGTTCCATATGTAGACAGATGCCTGGAGCTCAGGAACTCCAGCTCTCGGCTTTAACTTTACAGCCACGACTGCTGGAGCTTCCTGCAGATCTGACGTGTGTATATATACATTATGCAGTACGATAGGCAAAGTACCGCAAAACGTATATATATTCGTCCTTTTGGGTTAAGGGGTTAAAATTGTTTTCTCTATTTAAACCTTAAAATGTTTGATTTCCATGTACATTTAAAAATAATTATATCACTCTTTGCTCCTAATAAGCACAGTTTCCTCAAACATATCACCCCCCCCCCCCCAAATGTAGTTAGATTATTACAGTACTTGTTATTTATAAAATAGCTATAAATGGCATTTAAATTTACTTGGACTTCTGATATCCCAGATTTAAAATTTGTTGGCAACTCGGTATTAGTAAAGATTATGCATAAGATTCAGACAGTATACTACACTGTGTGCACAATTATTAGGCAAGTGAGGTTTTTGACCAAATCATATTTTTTATGCATGTTGTCCAACTCCAAGCTGTATAAACTTGAATGCTTATTGGATTTAAGCATACCATGTGATGTGTATTTGTGTAATGAGGGAGGGTGTGGCCTTAGGAGATCAACACCTTATATCAAGGTGTGCATAATTATTAGGCAGCTTCTTTTCCTCAGGCGAAATGGGCCAAAAGAGAGATTTAACTGACTCTGAAAATTTAAAAATTGTAAAAAGTCTTTCAGAGGGATGCAGCACTCTTCAAATTGCTAAGATATTGTGCGTGATCACAGAACCTTCAAACATTTTGTTGCAAATAGTCAACAGGGTCGCAAGAAACGTGTTGAGAGAAAAAAGGACGCAAATTAACTGCCAAAGATTTGAGAAGAATCAAACATGAAGCTAATAGGAACCCATTATCCTCCAGTGCTGTCATATTCCAGAACTGCAACCTACCTGGAGTGCCCAGAAGTACAACGTGTTCAGTGCTCAGAGACATGGCCAAGGAAAGGAGGGCTGAAACCCCACCACCACTGAAGACAGATTTTCTCTTGCAAGATGTATCGAGTCCACGGATTCATCCAATACTTGTGGGATATTGTCCTTCCCAACAGGAAGTGGCAAAAAGAGCACCCACAGCAGAGCTGTCTATATAGCACCTCCTTTAACTCCACCCCCCAGTCATTCTCTTTGCCGGCTCTAAGCAATAGGAAGGGTAAAGTGATTGTGGTGACAAAAATGTTAATTTTTATTTTCTCAAGCAAAAGTTTATTATTTTTAATGGTACCGGTGTGTACTATTTACTCTCTAGCAGAAAGGGGATGAAGATTTCTGCATGGAGGATGATGATCTTAGCACTTTGTAACTAAGATCCACTGCTGTTCCCACAGAGGCTGAGGAGTACAGGAAAACTTGAGTTGGGGGAACGGTTTCATGCTAAGCTGCACTGAGGTATGTTCAGTCATTTTTTTTTTCTAGACAGACTGTGATAATTCTAGAAAAGGCTGACAATATCCCCATGAGGGAAGGGTAAGCTGTATTCAGAGACTTAGTATGGAATTACCAGCTTGCATAATACTGGTTGACACTTATAAGAAAGGCTAACGTTTTTTTATTAAGGATTAACGTTTTGAGGGACTTTGGAGGTTCATTTGGGCTTATTTAAGGGTTATTAACCCACATGGCTAGTTTAGAAACACTTTGGTGTGTTTCTTTTAGGCCCCACAGACAACGAGTTAAGTGGGAGGGGCCTTATTTTGCGTTTCAGATGCGCAGTTGTTTTTACAAGACAAGACTTCAAGCTGCTACACCGGAGGGTCCTGCTGTATTTGAGGGCCTAAAGGAAGTATTTTCCCCACAAAATCTATCCCTAAGGGCAGGTAGGCGCCACAGCAGAGCTGTGGCAAGGTGCTGAGCGTTTTTTTCCGGTTTTTGACGTTTTGTCAATCCGGTTTTTGCATTAAGGGGCTAATAGTTTATTTGACTGTTGGGGCAATCTTACTAAAGCTTTAAGTATCCACTGTAAAAATTTCGAATAGTTTACTGCTTTTTTACACTGTTTTGCAGAATTTGTGCACCTTTTTTTTCTCTTAAAGGCACACTTAAAGTGTTGTTTTTCTTTGAATAAAGTGTTTTCCAAGCTTGCTTGTTTCATTACTAGCCTGTTTAACATGTCTGACATCAAGGACACTCCTTTTTCAATGTGTTTAGAAGCCATTGTGGAACCCCCTCTTAGAATGTGTCCCACTTGCACTGATATGTCTATAAATTTTAAAGAACATATTGTAGCATTTAAAAATATAGCGCTAGATGATTCTCAAACAGAAAGAAATTAGGTTATGCCATCTAGCTCTCCCCAAGTGTCACAACCAGTAACGCCCGCACAAGTGACGCCAAGTACCTCTAGTGCGTCTACTTCGTTTACCTTACAAGATATGGCCGCAGTTATGAATACAACCCTCACAGAGGTTTTATCTAAACTGCTTGGGTTACAAGGGAAGCATGATAGCTCTGGGTTAAGAACAAATGCTGAGCCTTCTGATGCTTTAGTTGCCGTATCCGATATACCCTCACAATGTTCTGAAGTAGGGGTAAGGGATTTGCTGTCTGAGGGAGAGATTTCTGATTCAGGTAAGCCGCTCCCTCAGACAGATTCTGATATGACAGCCTTTAAATTTAAGCTTGAACACCTCCGCTTGTTGCTCAGGGAGGTATTAGCGACTCTGGATGATTGTGACCCTATAGTGGTTCCAGAGAAATTGTGTAAGATGGACAAATACCTAGAGCTTCCTGTTTACACTGATGTTTTTCCGGTCCCTAAGAGCATTGCGAACATTGTTACTAGGGAGTGGGATAGACCAGGTATTCAGTTCGCTCCCCCTCCTGTTTTTAAGAAAATGTTCCCCATATCTGACACCATGCGGGACTCGTGGCAGACGGTCCCTAAGGTGGAGGGAGCTATTTCTACTCTTGCCAAGCGTACTATACCTGTCGAAGACAGTTGTGCTTTCAAAGATCCTATGGATAAAAAATTAGAGGGTCTCCTAAAGAAAATTTTTGTTCATCAAGGTTTTCTTCTCCAACCTATTGCGTGGATTGTTCCTGTAACTACTGCAGCTGCTCTGGAAGAGGCCCTTCAGATGGAGACCCCATTAGAAGATATTATGGATAGAATTAAGGCCCTTAAGTTGGCTAATTCTTTCATTACAGATGCCGCTTTTCAACTGGCTAAATTAGCGGCAAAGAATTCAGGTTTTGCCAGGGCGTTATGGCTTAAGTCCTGGTCAGCTGATGTGTCGTCAAAATCTAAACTTTTGAACATCCCTTTCAAAGGAAAGACCCTATTCGGGCCTGAACTGAAGGAGATCATTTCAGACATCACTGGAGGGAAAGGCCATGCCCTCCCTCAGGATAAAACAAATAAAATGAGGACCAAACAAAATAATTTTCGTTCCTTTTGAAATTTCAAGAGTGGTCCCTCTTCCTCTACCCTGGCTGCAAAGCAAGAGGGGAATTTTGCTCAATCCAAGTCAGTCTGGAGACCTAACCAGGCTTGGAACAAGGTTAAACAGGCCAAGAAGCCTGCTGCTGCCTCTAAGAATGGGGGCATGAAGGGGTAGCCCCCGATCCGGAACCGGATCTAGTAGGGGGCAAACTCTCTCTCTTCACTCAGGCTTGGGCAAGAGATGTTCACGATTCCTGGGCTTTAGAAATTGTTTCCCAGGGATATCTTCTAGACTTCAAAGATTCCCCCCCAAGGGGGAGATTTCACATTTCTCAATTGTCTGCAAACCAGACAAAGAGAGAGGCGTTCTTACGCTGTGTAGAAGACCTACATACCATGGGAGTGATTCACCCAGTTCCAAAAGCGGAACAAGGGCTAGGGTTTTACTCAAACCTGTTTGTGGTTCCCAAAAAAGAAGGAACTTTCAGACCAATCTTGGATCTCAAAATTCTAAACAAATTCCTCAGAGTCCCATCTTTCAAGATAAAGGCTATTCGGACTATTCTGCCACTGATCCAGGAGGGTCAATATATGACCACCGTGGATTTAAAGGATGCATATCTGCACATCCCTATTCACAGAGATCATCACCAATTTCTCAGGTTCGCCTTTCTGGACAGGCATTACCAGTTTGTGGCCCTTCCCTTCGGGTTGGCCACGGCTCCCAGAATTTTCACAAAGGTGCTAAGGTCCCTTCTGGCAGTTCTATGACCGCGGGCCATAGCAGTGGCGCCTTATCTAGATGACATCTTAATTCAAGCGTCGACTTTCCAGCTAGCCAAGTCTCACACGGACATCGTGTTGGCTTTTCTGAGATCTCATGGGTGGAAGGTGAACATAAAAAAAGAGTTCTCTCTTCCCTCTCACAAGAGTTTCCTTCCTAGGGACTCTAATAGACTCAGTAGAAATGAAAATATTTCTGACGGAGGTCAGGAAATCAAAACTTGTAACCACCTGCCGAGCTCTTAATTCCATTCCTCGGCCGTCAGTGGCTCAGTGTATGGAGGTAATCGGACTAATGGTAGTGGCAATGGACATAGTTCCATTTGCTCGCCTACACCTCAGACCACTGCAACTATGCATACTCGAACAGTGGAATGGGGATTATGCAGATTTATCTCCTCAGATACATCTGGATCAGGAGACCAGAAATTCTCTTCTCTGGTGGTTGTCACAGGTTCACCTGTCCCAGGGAATTTGTTTCCGCAGGCCAGAGTGGGTCATAGTAACGACAGATGCCAGCCTACTGGGCTGGGGTGCAGTCTGGAACTCCCTGAAAGCACAGGGTTTATGGACTCAGAAGGAGGCTCTCCTCCCGATAAACATTCTAGAACTGAGAGCAATATTCAATGCGCTTCAGGCGTGGCCTCAACTGGCTGCGGCCAAATTCATCAGATTTCAGTCGGACAACATCACGACGGTAGCTTATATCAATCATCAAGGAGGAACTCTGAGTTCTCTAGTGATGATGGAGGTAACCAAAATAATTCGATGGGAAGAGACTCACTCTTGCCATCTTTCAGCAATCCATATCCCAGGGGTAGAGAACTGGAAGGCGGATTTTCTAAGTCGTCAGACTATTCATCCGGGGGAGTGGGAGCTCCATCCGGAAGTATTTGCTCAACTGACTCAGCTATGGGGCACACCAGAATTAGATCTGAGGGCGTCCCGTCAGAACACCAAGCTTCCTTGTTACGGATCTAGGTCAAGGGATCCCCAGGCAGCACTGATAGATGCTCTAGCAGTGCCCTGGTCTTTCAACCTGGCTTATGCGTTTCCACCATTTCCTCTCCTTCCTCGTCTGGTTGCCAGAATCAAGCAAGAGAGAGCTTTTGATAGCACCTGCGTGGCAACGCAGGACTTGGTATGCAGATTTGGTGGACATGCGTTCCACCGTGGACTCTGCCAATGAGGCAGGACCTTCTAATTCAGGGTCCATTCAAGCATCCAAATCTACTTTCTCTGCGTCTGACTGCTTGGAGACTGAACGCCTGATTTTATCAAAGCGTGATTTCTCTGAGTCGGTCATTGATACCCTGATTCAGGCTAGAAAGCCTGTCACCAGGAAAATCTATCGTAAGGTATGGCGAAAATATCTTTATTGGTGTGAATCCAAGGGTTACTCATGGAGTAAGATTAGGATTCCTAGGATATTGTCTTTTCTCCAAGAAGGATTGGAGAATGGATTATCAGCTAGTTCCTTAAAAGGACAGATATCTGCTTTGTCTATTCTTTTACACAAGCGTCTGGCAGATGTTCCAGACGTCCAGGCGTTTAGTCAGGCTTTAGTTAGAATCAAGCCTGTGTTTAAACCTGTTTCTCCGCCATGGAGTTTAAAATTAGTTCTTTAAGTTCTTCAAGGGGTTCCGTTTGAACCTATGCATTCCATAGATATTAAGCTTCTATCTTGGAAAGTTCTGTTTTTAGTAGCTATCTCTTCGGCTCGAAGAGTTTCTGAATTGTCTGCTTTACAGTGTGACTCACCTTAACTTGTTTTCCATGCAGATAAGGTGGTTTTGCGTACCAAACCTGGATTCCTTCCTAAGGTTGTTTCTAATTGGAATATCAATCAGGAAATTGTTGTTCCTTCTCTGTGTCCTAATCCTTCTTCCAAGAAGGAACGTCTGTTGCACAACCTAGATGTGGTTCGTGCTTTAAAGTTCTACTTACAAGCAACTAAAGATTTTCGTCAAACATCTTCATTGTTTGTTGTCTATTCTGGAAAGCGGAGAGGTCAAAAGGCTACGGCAACCTCTCTTTCTTTTTGGCTGAAAAGCATCATCCGTTTGGCTTATGAGACTGCTGGCCAGCAGCCTCCTGAAAGAATTACTGCTTACTCTACTAGAGCAGTGGCTTCCACATGGGCTTTTAAAAATGAGGCTTCTGTTGAACAGATTTGTAAGGCGGCGACTTGGTCTTCGCTTCATACTTTTTCCAAATTTTCCAAATTTGATACTTTTGCTTCTTCGGAGGCTATTTTTGGGAGAAAGGTTCTACAAGCAGTGGTGCCTTCCGTTTAGGTACCTGTCTTGTCCCTCCCTTCATCCGTGTCCTAAAGCTTTGGTATTGGTATCCCACAAGTATTGGATGAATCCGTGGACTCGATACATCTTGCAAGAGATAGACCGCCCTGTCTATTTAAGACAGGTAGTATATTTTATTAAAAAAACTTCAGTCACCTCTGCACCCTATAGTTTCTCCTTTTTCTTCCTAACCTTCGGTCGAATGACTGGAGGGTGGAGTTAGGGGAGGAGCTATATAGACAGCTCTGCTGTGGGTGCTCTCTTTGCCACTTCCTGTTGGGAAGGAGAATATCCCACAAGTATTGGATGAATCCGTGGACTCGATACATCGCAAGAGAGAAATTTATCAGGTAAGCATAAATTTTGTTTTTGAAAGGTTTTATGGACTGATGAGATGAGTGGCTCTTGACGGAACAGATGGATGGCTCCGTTGCTGGATCAGTAATGGGCACAAAGCTCCACTTCGACTCAGACGCCAGCAATGTGGAGGTGGGATACTGGTATGGGCTTGTATTATTAAAGATGAGCTAGTAGGACCTTTTTTGGTTGAAGATGGATTTAAAATCAACTCCCAAACCTACTGCCAGTATTTAGAAGACACTTCCTTCAAGCAGTGGTACAGGCAGGAAAAAGTCTGCATTTTTCAAGAAGACCACAATATTTATACAGAACAATGCTCAATCGCATGCATCGCAGTACTCCACTGCGTGGCTAGACAGTAAAGGCCTTTAAAGATGAAAGAATAATGACATGGACCCCTTCCTCACCTGACCTTAACCCTGCACAACAGTTCAAGAAACTGACAGACTCCATGGATTGAAGGCTTATGACGGTTATTGAAAAGAAGGGTGGCTATATTGGTTACTGATTTATTTATTTTTGGAAATGTCAGAAATGTTTATTTGTAAATTTTGAATTGTTTGTTTATAATTCTCACTTTAACAGATGAAAATAAACAAGTGAGATGGGAACATTTTTGTTTTTCATTTAGTTGCATAATAATTCTGCACACTAATAGTTGCCCAACTTGTGCACACACAGATATTCTCCTAAGATAGCCAAAACCTCACTTTTACTTTCTTTGAGGTTTACTAACATTTTGGATTTAAGGAGAACACTGTAGTTGTTCAATAATGAAATTAATCCTCAAAAATACAACTTGCCTAATAATTGTGCACACAGTGTACATGAATAAACTAGCTGGGTATATTTATCATATTTAAATCCCTGTTTCTTTATGTTTATATATGCATACAGTAATTGTATTTCCTTTTTTTCCCTCCAGCTGACAGAGCTGAACACATTCTTTTTAAAACATATCTTTGTTTTCCAAGCAAGCCACCCCTTAAGCTGGTGCAGGATTCTCTTTATTGGAGTGATCACGGCACCTACTGTGAGGTAACTAATCTCAATACTTTGATAAAAAAAGCAAAAAGATCCTGAAATATTTCTCTCAAGCTTTATCTATGTAGTGTTACTGTTGGTGTAAATGAATGTTGTACATAAATAAAGGCCAAAGTTGTTTTTATAAAGGATAATCAAAATAATGTCAATAATGCGCTTAAAAGAACTTTATTTAAACATGTAAGTAGAGGTACAAAACGCTTTATCCAAACTGCTTGCAAACCAGAAAAGGTTTGGATTTCAGAATATTTGCATCTGTAAAATGGAATGGTTTGAAGCGGAGATGGGACTAAGTGTAAACAACAATATTGTCGGTTATTTAGGCAATATTTGCATGTCATAATACAGCTTATACATGGAACCTAAAGGTAGTTTTATATCATTTTTAATACTTTATGTATATATAATACCATTAGGGTTGCCATCTTTAGTTGAGGCCAAACCCGAACACTCTTGCGCCGTGCACAGCACACATTTTTTGCATAAATAGCACGTAAACACAAACTCACACCAATATTTACACTCTCACTCTTTATCACACAGACACAAATACACTAATGCTCTCACACATACTAACACACATTCTCTCTCACACACAATCAAATACTCTTTCACACACAGACACACTCCCACACAAAGACACACCCACACAAGAGAGAAATAACTATAGGTATGTGCAGTATGTTGCAAATGTACAATGTTACCTTTTTGGCTGTGGCTGTTTCCGACTAAACCCTGACATTTGACATGATATAAACAAATGTTTTTTTCTCATTGTAAAAGCTGCCCAATGTCCTCAAAAGCATGTAAATTAAAATGGTCTAAGCCTGCAGAAAGAGCAGAACTTGCATCCTATCTCCTTGAAACTTTAGTCCATGGAAACATGTTAAAGGGACCTAAAACCCAACATTTTTCTTTTATGATTCAGATTAAGCATACTATTTTAAACAACTTTCCAATGTACTTAATTGATCAAATTGTCTTCGTCTTCTTGTTATCCTTTGTTGAAATACAAGAAGATATGTTCAGGAGTGTGCATGTGACTGCAGTACTATACGACAGCAGTTTTGCAAGCAACAATGTTATACATTAAGAAGAGTGTCCTCCAGTAATGTTGGTGTATTTATCAGCAGCAGTTGCCACCAACGTGTTACGTATTGTAATTAGGAATATTAATAATTAATAGCTGTATAAAATTATTGTCAGTCATACATCTACAATTAATATAGTAGAATTTTGTCAATACATTCCAGTAAGATGTTTAATCTTTGTAGTGTACCCCAAAATATCACTTTTGAGATATCTATAAATTTGACAACAATATTATTATAAAGATTAATATTTAATCCCAATATAAAATATTCCTAAATTCTGATCAGTTCATCTTTATATACACGTTGACTATATTTATGTATTAACTGAATATCACCATGACCAGTTATATCTAACAATTTATCAATACAATATTAAAATATAAAGCAGGCTATAGAGATATTTAGATTAGTTACTATTGAATCGATATTGTCTATTATCCCATGAATGGACACAATATTTCTCTAAATTAACCTTAACTCAAAATGAATCACTTAAATATCCCACATGAATTTTACAAGAACAATTTGTATTTAACCAGCAACACTTACTCCAATACCAAAATATGGACTACTAACTTAACAATGCTTAGTTAACAATATAACCAAATATTTCAACACAAATCTTACCAAATCTCAATAAATCTAATAGAACTTCCAGAAAAATATAATTAAACTACTTGGCGCAAAATAGTCATATAATACTTCAAATCATTAACCAGAGATTTAACCACAATAATAAATGCAATTTAAAGTATATCACAGTAACTCAATCGAATTTATAAATATTAATGCTTGGCCCTTTTCTCAATAATAATTGACTTAGCGCTAGTATATTTAATATAAGAAAAACTGGTCTATTTAATACTAGATTGCAACTATAAATTACCTCTTTAAATACCAGCTTTAATTAAACTACAGCAATAAGGAATATCTTTGCTTTAAAACATTAAAAATATAAAAACATCAAAACTCTACCATATACATTACCAGTAAATCAATTTGAGGGTTCAGCTTTTTCAATCAGAGTTTTCCAAAGTCATACGTGAAGGTATTTTTGCAAACAGGGTATTACAAACACAGAGTTATTCTAAACCAGGCCCCAAACCAAAGTATGTTTGTTTTGTTTTTGTCTCTCTTCCCTTCTTTGTATAGTCTTCTTGTCTGTCACCGACTCCACCTACAATTCTAAAATCACCCAATGGAAAATCTCTGATTACGCCATTATCTTTCATTAGCTAATTCACTGGTTATTCAATTTCCCAATTGAATACCTTTGGCTGCAATTCTCATATTGGACACCGGAGGCAACAGGCAACTGAAATGTAGCTTTGTTTTTCAGCTACAGGGAAAATATATTTCCTTATATATTTTTAAAATGTATACTTAATATTTCCTAGTATTAATAAACTATCTGGTCAATATATATGTGACTATCTGGCTCAACTAAGCATGAACATTTTAAGACTAAGCATGAGTATATGCTACTCATATGCTACTTCAGAGGAGGCTCTTTCTGGGTCGGAGTCGGCTGTGCCTCAGCCTCCGGGTGTGGAGGTTTAGGATAGAGCACTTGGGGTTTCTGTTAATGGAAGTGTTAGCTTCTTTAGAGGTTCCGGAACCTAAGTTACCCCAGGAACCTTCTATTCCTAAGTTTGATAAGGTTTATGAAGACAGGGTGTTGCCACAGACTTTCCCGGTTCCTGTAAAGATGGCAAATATTATTAAGAATGAATGGGAAAAACTGATGCACTGTTAGGTAGCTATAATATTCATGCATAACATCAAGGTATATATTAAGAGACATGACACTTGCTGCAAACCAAAGTGCCTTTGTAGTGATATTCTGTTTATTTTGTTTTATTTAAAAATCTGAGAGTCTGTACCAATGTTTTATATTTTTTCTTTTCTTGAAGTTTCATGATGATATATTTGCAAAAGATTGTTGTAAAATATGAACAGATTCCTTTCAATGAAAAGATTTAAAAAAAAAAATGTGATGGGAAAGGCTTGGATCCTCTTTTTCCCCTTCTTCTTCTTCCTTTAAGAAATTGTTTCCGGTCCCTGACTCTAAATTGGGGTTGTGGGGGTCAGTCCCTAAGTTGGATGGCGCTGTCTCCACGCTTGCTAAGCGCACCACTATCTCGCTTGAGGATACCTCGTCGTTTATGGAGCCCATGGATAAGAAGCTTGAAACTCTGTTAAGAACAATGTTTCAGTATTTATTTCAGCCTGCAGCGGCGATTGATGGAGCTGTTACCTATTGGTGTGACTCTGTCTGAGATGATTGAGGTGGAAACTCCCCTTTAAAGGGACAGTATACACTCATTTTCATATAACTGCATGTAATAGACACTACTATAAAGAATAAGATGCACAGATACTGATATAAAAATCCAGTATAAAACTGTTAAAAAACGTACTTAGAAGCTGTCAGTTTGGCTCTGCTGAAAGGGTAGCTGGAAAGCCCACTGCAAGTGGCAAATAAGACACTCCCCCCCCCCCCTTCTTTTGCATATGAAAAGACCCTTTACACAAACAGGAGCAAGCTGGAGAAGGTAGCTGACAGTATTCACATAAAACTTTGGGGCTTGGTTAGGAGTCTGAAAATCAGAGCAATGTTATTTAAAAATAAGCAAAACTAAACATTTATTTAAAAAAAAAAAAAAAACTTTATGGGCTATATAAATAGATCATCTACAAAACATTTATGCAAAGAAAAAATGAGTGTATAATGTCCCTTTAAGGAAATCCAGGAAATAATTAGGGTCTTGAGGGTAGCTAATTCATGTATCTGTGATGCAAACATGCAAATTATTCGCTTGAATGCCAAGACATCAGACTTTGGTCTGCTGACATGATTTCAAAATCTAAATTCCTTTCCCTACCTTTTATGGGGAAGATTATTTTCGGTCCAGGCCTGGACTCTATCATATCCACGGTCACAGGGGGGCAAGAGTGCCTTTCTACCACAGGATAAGAAGTATAAACCTAAGGGACAGAGGCCTAATTTTTGTCCCTTTCGTTTGGATAAATCCCAACGCCAGCAGCCCTCCTTGATCAGCACAAGGGAACTTTGAAACCATCTCAATCTTTGAATAAATCCAAACAGAGCAAGAAGCCCGCTGAGACAAAATCGACATGAAGGGGCGGCCCCCGATCCGTCATTGGATCGTGTTGGGGCAGACTGTCTTTTTGTGGAGGCTTGTCTGGGAGACGTGCAAGACCCTTGGGTTCTGGAGGTCATTGCAGGATAGGTACAGGATAGGTTTCAAATCTCATCCACCCAGGGGCAGATTCCTCTTATCAAACCTGTCTTTAAGACCGGAAAAACTATAGAACTTTCTAGGGTGCCCGAGGGATCTCTCCTCCCTAGGAGTCATTGGGCCAGTACCTCTAACAGAAAGAGGTCTGGGGGACTACTCAAACCTTTTTGTGGTCCCAACAAAGGAGGGTACGTTTCGCCCGATTCTAGACCTAAAGTGCTTAAATAAGTTTCTGTCGGTCCCATCATTCACGATGGAGACCATAAGGTCTATTCTGCCCTTAGTTCAAGAGGGACAGTTCATGACTACGATAGACTTGAAGGATGCTTACCTTCATGTGCCAATACACAAGGATCACTTCAAGTTCTTAAGTTTCTCCTTTCTGGACCATTACTTCCAGTTTGTGGCTCTTCCTTTTGGTCTGGCTACTGCTCCTACTGTTCCAGGTTCCGTCCAGCCGTCTGGTAGAGGACCATTCAAGAGCTCCTCTTCTTCTGTAATCTCATGGATAGAAGATAAACTTAGGAAAGAGTTAATAAATTCCATATCCATGAAGATATTTCTTACAGACCAGAGACATTGCAAAATTACTTCCAATTGTCTTTCCCTCCAGACCTCCTTAAGGCCATCTGTGGCCCGGTGTGTGGAGGTAATTGGGCTCATGGTGTCCAGCATAGATGTCATTCCATTCGCCAATCTCAGGCCTCTTCAGTTGTGCATGCTGAGGCAATGGACTGGCGATCACTCAGATTTATCCCAACAGATTTCTCTGGACAACCGGTCGAGAGAATCGCTCTCTTGGTGGCTCTGTCCAGATCGCCTGTCCCATGTGACATCCTTTTTGAGACCATCCTGGGAGATTGTGACTACGGATGCAAGTCTATCAAGTAGGGGAGCTGTGTAGGGTGCCAGGCAGGCATAGGGCTGGTGGTCTCGAGAGGAATTTCTCCTCCCGATCAACATTCTGAAGCTTTGAGCGATCTTCAACGCTCTGAAGGCTTGGTGTTATAACTACAATATTTAAATGTTGTGTAGCTGTAATAGCGGAACAACCACAGGAAAGACTTAGCCTGCAGTGTCAGTATTAGTACAGCACTTTAATAGTAATGGATGATTCCCAGCAGCGGTGTAAGAGTGAAACTGAGTGTTTGCAAAGTAATACAGCAGGTAGAGGTTAGGATAACTGCTGATATAAGTATAAATGACACTATGCAAAAATATACGGCTGATATGTTCTTAGTACTTTGATTGTTGCAAAGCATAAGATATGGATAGAATGCAGACTGGAGATTTAAGCAGCAAATGATAGAAAACAGGTTATCCAATAGATAAGCAAAGTATTGCAAGCAAGGAATGGCAGACAAATAACAATTAGCAGTTCAATACAGATTGAGATATACTTGCAAGTACTAGCAGCTATAGCAGAATGAATCCGGTGGTTGGTGTATGTTACCACGATGAGAAGGGAGCAGTAGCAGTGTCCGTGAAAGCTACTGGAAGGTGTGAGCGTGGAACAGCGTGTAGATCCGGCTGTACAAAGTCAATCCGCTGGAAACAGGAAGTGTTCTGTAGCTGAGAACGGAGAGGAGCTGAACAGCAAAATGTGTAACAAAAGAGTCAGGTACTTTGTTCAGGATAGCGATGAAGGCAACAAGTAGCCTAATAGGTAAAAAGGCTTGAGGCTCAATATCTGTCAGCTGGAGTTGAGGAGTGTATCCTTTAACCTGTGCCAAACAAAATAATCAAGCAAAGAGGATATCAGGAAGTGCACTTATAAAGCAAAAGAAGGTGGGGCTGAATTAAAGGGGATATTACACTTGGCCTCTTCTGGGTTTGTCCCATTTTATCAGATTCGAATCGGACAAAATTACCTCTGTGGCTTACATCAACCATCAAGGGGGAATGAGAATCTCCATAGCTATGAGGGAAGTATCTCAGATTTTGTAATGGGGAGAGGCCCACATCAGCTCGCTGTCAGCGATCCGCATTCCGGGTGTGGAGAACTGGGAAGCAGACTTTCTCAGCAGACAATCGTTTCATCCGGGGGAATGGTCTCTCCATCCCGAAGTGTTTGCAGAGATTTGCAACAGATGGGGGACGCCGGAGATAGATCTCATGGCATCCAGAGTTAATATCAAGCTACCCAGATACGCGTCGCAGTCCAGGGATTCGCTAGCAGAGCTTATAGATGCCTTAGCAGTGTCCTGGGGGTTCAGACTAATCTACATCTTTCCACCGTTGCCACTTCTACCTTGGGTAGTGGCCCGCATCATGCAGGAGCAAGCCTCAACTATTCTAATTGCTCCATCGTGGGAGCGAAGAATATGGTTTGCGGACCTGGTGGGGATGTCATCATCTCCTCCATGGAGGTTACCCTGTTGCAGGGATCTGCTAGAACAGGGTCCCTTTGTTCATCAAAATCTGGATTCTCTGAGGCTGACTGTGTGTGGAGATTGAATGCTTAGTCCTAGCCAAGAGATGTTTTTCTGAGAGTGTGATTGATACTCTCATCCAAGCTAGAAAGCCGGTCACCCGTCGCATCAATCATAAGGTGTGGAGGAGCTACTTATTCTGTTGTGAAGAACGTGGATTCCCATGGCATAAGGTCAAGGTTTCCAGGATTCTTTCTTTTCTCCAAGATGGTTTGGAGAAGGGATTGGCCGCTAGTTCCTTAAAGGGACAGATTTCGGCTCTATCTGTGTTATTACACAAGAGGCTCGCTTCCTGATATACAGTCCTTTGTTCAGGCTCTATCTAGAATCAGGCCTGTATTTAGACATTCCACTCCTCCTTGGAGTTTAAATTTGTTTCTTAAGGTTTTGCAGAGGGCTCCGTTTGAGCCCATGCATTCGGTTGACATTAAATTACTGTCTTGGAAGGTTCTTTTTCTACTGGCTATTGCTTCGGCATGCAGAGTTTCTGAGATGGCGGCCTTGCAATGTGAGCCTCCTTACCTAGTTTTTAATGCTGATAAGGCTGTTCTTCGTACTGGGTTAGGTTTTCTCCCTAAGGTGGTGTCTGATCGCAACATCAATCAGGAGATCGTGGTTTTTTCCCTGTGTCCTAATCCTTCAAAGGAACGATTACTTCATAATTTGGATGTGGTTCGGGCTTTGAAATTCTATCTTCAGGCTAAGAAGGATTTTAGACAGAGGTTGTCATTGTTTGTTGTCTATTCTGGGAAGCGTAGAGGACAGAAGGCTTCTTCCACTTCCCTATCTTTTTGGTTGAGGAGCATTATCCGCTTAGCATATGAAACAGCGGGACATAAGCCTCGTCAGAGGATTACGGCTCATTACACTAGAGCTGTGCCTTGCATACTTTTCGAAGTTTTACAAATTTGACGTTTTTGCTTCAGCTGAAGCAGCTTTTGGGAGAGAGGTTTTGCAGGCTGTGGTGCCCTCAGAATAGGGTCTGCCTCTCTTTTTACCCTCCCGTTTTCATTCAGTGTCCTCTAGAGCTTGGGTATATGTGTCAGGCTACAAATATAAAGTTAACGATGGAACACAATTCACAGATCTTAATGTATTAATTGTTTTGTTTCACTATTGTAAAGGAATATCACTATGGCTTAGTGATATTCTCACCTAATAGTGATAGTTTAGTGGTTTATTTTGCCACACCCCAGATTATGCAGTTAGGGTTAAGCAAATTTGAATAGGATTTGTAGAAATTGCTCTCAATATTAAGTTAGCTTTAGTTCTTAAGTTGCAGGTGTAGTAATGGTTCTGTTAACTCTCAGAGTCTTATGCAGTGTAACACATAAATAGTTAACTACTAACCAGGTTCTGTTAACAGTTATACATATGCTCATGCAGCATTGCTATTTTATTTGCAGAGATTACTTGTACCTTGTCTTGTCTTGTAGTGTGGCAGAGCTGTAATGAATGCACAGCCTGTTCTGTGGAAATTCCAGTTTCACTGTGGAAGCTGTGTTGTTTATTAACCCCTTAACGACCAAGGACGTACGCCATACGTCCTCAAAAAAAATACACTTAACGCCTGAGGACGTATGGCGTACGTCCTCGGTCTGGAAAGCAGCTGGAAGCGATCCTGCTCGCTTCCAGCTGCTTTCCGGTTATTGCAGTGATGCCTCAACATCGAGGCATCCTGCAATAACCCCCCTTGGCCATCCGATGCAGAGAGAGCCACTCTGTGGCCCTCTCTGCACCGGACATCGATGGCCAGTTTCGTTGGTGGGTGGGAGCTAGTCTGGGAGGCGGGTGGGCGGCCATCGATGGGCCGTATGATGTGGAGGGGGGCGGGATCATGGGCGGGAACGCCGGGTGCGCGCGCATGCACGAGGGGGCGCGCGCGGGTAGGGAGCGGGTGGGAACCGCTACACTACAGAAAAATTATGGGAGAAAAGTGGCAGTGAGGGCCACATATATCTAAATTATGTCAATCTAAGAGATCTGGGAGGGGGTGGGGGGTTGGTCTTTTGGGAGGGGCAAGCTACGCTACAGAAAATTATTTTAAAAAAGAATAATAACAAATGTTTTACTATAAATTGGGTACTGGCAGACAGCTGCCAGTACCAAAGATGGCTACTAATAAGTTAGAGGGGGATGGGTAAAGAGCTGTTTGGGGGGTATCAGGGAGGTTGGGGGGCTAAGGGGCGATCCTCCAGAGCAGCATATGTAAATATGCCTTTTTTTAAAACATTTTTTTATCAAGGTTAGCTTTTTTTTTTAGTACTGGCAGACTTTCTGCCAGTACTTAACATGGCGGGGACAATTGTGGGGTGGGGGAGGGAAGAGAGGTGTTTGGGAGGGATCAGGGGGTGTAATGTGTCAGGTGGGAAGCTGATCTCTACACTAAAGCTAAAATTAACCCTGCAAGCTCCCTACATGCTACCTAATTAACCCCTTCACTGCTAGCCATAATACACGTGTGATGCGCAGCGGCATTTAGCGGCCTTCTAATTACCAAAAAGCAACGCCAAAGCCATGTATGTCTGCTATTTCTCAA